>NW_020200766.1:8602-20245 GCF_001531365.2 Cynara cardunculus var. scolymus
TCGAATTGAATATCGTCACCTTCTAAAAGCCAAGTGCCAACCAGTCAGTGAAGTACGTACCAAGCACCAAATTGTAACGATAAAACAGATAGATGCTCAGAAGCTATTGAGAATTTGGTATCCTATCTTCACTATTACCAGACCGGATGGCCAGATTTGGAGGTTTAGCGAAGCTGACTTCTCGAACTTGTATTTGGATGACCTTGAATACATGTTCATCGAACTCAAAAATATGACAATTAGAAAGGAAGGAGAATTGGTAGCTCTGGAGGCTATCAAGAGATTCTTTCGATGTCATGTAAAGCTGGCAATGGTCATAGATGTACAAATGGGTCTTGAAGACAATCAACGCATTATCAACCTCAAAAGACCAAACCAAGAACTTAAAGACATTGACGGCTAACCAGTTTACATGGTTCTAGAAAATCCAGAGTTCGGGGTCATCTACTATGCTCAACTTCAAGTTAAAAAGTTCATGAGATTCAGTGAGTTGAACAAGTATTCTGCCGGTACGATTAAGCTTGTAAGAAGGGCGCTGGACTTGAAGAGGGTGATGGACGAAAAGGCTACTGAATCTGAACGAATGAATTCCAAAGAAAGATACTTGCTCATCAACGCTATCAATTTGCTCGAGGAGAAGATTCAGTATAGAAATGCTCTGAGAAGGTTAGAGAAAATCCTTGGACTGCGCAAAACAAAGTTTACAAGAGTCCAAAGGGGGAGAATGTTGGGTTCAAGTTAGTGCTTTAATGTTGTATTCAAGTTTCTCCTTAGTGTAGTTTCCTTGTAATAGCTTAGCCTTTACAAAATCCTAGTATAAATAGTGATTTCCTTGTAATTGTAATTAGCAATTGTCATTAATCTGAATATCAAGATTTGCTGATGTAATATTCTCTCTCCTCTCAATCTAATCATTCTTGATCATATTCTTTCTACTTTGATGTTCATCATGATCTATGAAGATTATATCATGTTTGTATGAAATCTGGACTCATCATTAGATTCTCCAGAAAATTTAAGCTCAAAAAGAAGAAAGAAATGTATATAAAATGAGAAATAATGTTGAAAAAAATACAAAGACAATGTAACTAATCTATTACCTTTTTGCTTGCTACTAATTGAAGACTTGAATGTTCTTCAAGAATTATGGAATTTAAGGGTGTTTGAATGGTTGATTCGGCTGGAGTGGAAGAGGAAGAGTCTAGAGAGAGAAGGAAGTAATGCAACTGAAGGTGAAAATGAGAGATTTCAAAAGAGGTGGGGTTTTTATATGTGGTCTAAATGAGAATAAAGGGGCTGGCCCTTTCAAGGCCCAATGCAACTCATATTTTTTTCTTTTTTTAATAAAAAAGTTAGTAAAACTACAATTTGTCAAATACTGATAAAAATATCAGTATTAGATCAAAATTCCAAATTTTTGTAAAATTATTTGGACATTCAAATGAGACTTTTACATTTTTAATTTGGATTTTATAATATCAACTTTATTATGTTTGGAGAATTTTTAATGTATTTGGCATTACATAAGTTAACTTTATCAGTTACCCGTTGAAATAGGGTTTTATGAACTATAATTTGGGAACTAAGCCAGATGAATTCTAATCAACATGACTAGACCCTAATAAATTATAATCCTAAATACATAAACCCTATAAAGATGCTAACTTGATGCTCCAAAAATGACGGATGTCACAGTCTACCCATGCCGAAAGAATTTCGTCCCGAAATTTTTTTCGTTAGTTCCTAGCTTTGGACTCGTKTGAGAACAAGTGGGGATACTTGTTTTTCGTAAAATCCTCTCTTTCCCATGTGTACTTTGGTCCATGTCTTGAGGTCGAATGAACTTTTACAATCGGAATCTTGCTACGCCTCAACTGCTTGACTTCTTTATCCATGATTTCTATTGGTTGTTCAATGAAGCGCAGATGATCGTTAATTTGCACATCTTCCAATGGTATGACCAATTTTTCGTCGGTTAAGTACTTTTTGAGGTTTGATTCATGAATTGTATCATGAATGGCGCTTAACTCTGGTGGTAAATTTAACTTGTATGCTACTGGTCCAATTCTCTCAGTTACTTCAAATAGACCAATATATCGGGGACCTAATTTGCCTCTTTTAACAAAAAAATGCATTATTCCTTTCCATGGTGAGACTCTTAAGAGTACTTTATCTTTTTTTGGAACTCTAATGGTCTCCTCCGATTATCAACATAACTTTTATGGCGATCTCTTGCAGCCTTGAGTCGATCCTTGATAATTACAATCTTGTTAGTATTTTGATCGATGAGCTTCATCCAAAATTATGGATTTAAGATTGCCAATCTTAGGTATCTAAACCTTGTCTCCCAAATAATACACTCCATCAGATTTTAGTTGAAACTTAGTCTCCATGTGGTCTAAGGTGTCATTCTTCAAATTTTTCTTCTTTTAATGCTTCTTTTTGGTCCTCGAGAATTTGTGCTTTCAAACTCGTGCTTACTAATATTCCCAAAGCTCGCACTCCTGTTGGTTTCACCCTTTCCTTTCTACTCAAAGCATCAGCTACTACATTAGCCTTGCCTGGATGGTACTTAATTTCACAGTCGTAATCATTAAGCAGTTCAACCATCTTCTTTGTCTCATATTTAAAATTTTTTGATTGACGATGTGTTGAAGGCTTTTGTGATCAATAAACACAGTGCACTTGGTACCAAAAAGGTAATGTTTCCAAATCTTAAGCGCAAATACTACGGCTCCTAATTCTAGGTCATGCGTAGTATAGTTCTTTTCGTGCACTTTGAGTTGTCTTGAGGCATATGCAATGACCTTATCTTTTGCATTAGTACGCATCCTAATCCTTGATTTGATGCGTCACAATATACCACAAAGTTTTTCGAGCCTTCTGGTAAGGATAAAATAGGTGTATTACATAGCCTATGATTAAGAGTCTCAAATGCTTCATCTTGCTTCTCTCCCCAAACAAATTTCTTGTCTTTTTGTGTTAAAGCTGTGAGTGGTTGCGTAATTTTTGAAAAATTCGCAATGAATCGCCTATAGTAGCCTGCCAAAGCAAGAAATTGACGAATTTCTGTCGGGGTTCTTGGGGCTTCCCATTTCTTAATGGCCTCAATCTTTGCAGGATCTACATGAATCCCTTTTTCATTAACCACATGACCAAGAAATTGTACTTCACAAATCCAGAATTCATATTTGGAGAATTTTGCATCCAATTTCTGGTCCCTATGTAGCTCTAATATCAATCTTAGGTGTTGCTCACGATCCTTTTTGCTTTATGAACAAATTAGTATGTCATATATGAAGACGATTACAAATTTATCCAGGTATGGTCTGCAAACCCTATTCATTAGATCCATAAAGATAGTCGGTGCATTGATTAACCCGAATGGCATAACCAAAAATTCGTAATGGCCGTACTGGGTTCTAAATGCCGTTTTGGGGATGTCCTTTTCTCGAATTCTCACTTGATGATATCCGGATCGAAGATCGATCTTTGAAAAGTATACGGCACCTTGAAGTTGGTCGAATAAACCATCAATTCTAGGAAGAAGGTATCTATTCTTGATGGTCAACTTATTTAACTCCCTATAGTCAATACACATTCTCATTGACCCATCTTTCTTTTTGACGAATAGAACCGGTGCACCCCATGGTGAAAAACTAGGTCTTATGAATCCTTTATCTAACAACTCTTGGAGTTGTCCCGACATTTCTTGCATCTTTGATTGGGCAAACCGGTATGGTGCTTTTGCCACTACGGTAGCTCCAAAAATTAAGTCGATACCGAATTCGACTTGTCTTGGTGGGGGTAGTCCTGGTAAATCCTCAGGAACACTTCAGGAAACTCTCGAACTACTGGGAAATCTTCAATACATCTCTCTTTGACCTTCGTGTTTATAACGTATGCCAAAAATGCAACGCAATTCTTCGTTAAGTACTTACGCATCTTCATGCATGATACTATCTTAATTTTCCGATCCGACTCCTCTCCTTGAATTATTAGTGTTTCACCTCCTTCTTGAGGAATTCGAATAATATTTTTCGAACAAACTATTTCAGCTCGATTTTTGGATAGCCAATCCATGCCTATAACTATATCAAAACTTCCTAACTCAATCGGAATAAGGTCTATGCTAAAATCCTTCTTGGCTAAACTTAGAGTGCAGTCCATGATTATGTCTCTGGCCCTAATTTCTTGACCATTGGATATTATGTAAACTTCTTTCAACCTTTGAGGCTTTAAATTAATCTTCGGCTTAAAATCTAATGATATAAAACTTCTATCAACTCCTGAATCAAATAATACCGCTGCAAATTCATTATTCAAGAGAAATGTACCTGTAACAACATTGGGATCATGCCTAGCCTCCTTTGCTCCAATCTCAAATGCTCGGCCCCGTGCTTGACTTTATGAGCTTACTTGATTGGCTGGTCGGGCTTGGTTAGCATTTGTTCCTTGTTTTCTCTTCAGACAAACGTTTCTCATATGGTTCGGACTTCCACATTCAAAACACAATTGCTTTCGGCAATCCTTTGAGGGATGGCCTCCTCTGTGGCATCTTTGGCAAATGATGCAATTCCTCTAGTGCGGATATTTACATTTATTGCATTGAGGTTTGCCTCCTTCATTTACCACCTGGGTCTGTACCCCAAAATTTCCTACTACTTTTCTGTTCTTGCCAAATCTTCCCCCAGATCTTTGATTCCTATGTTCTTCCACCTTTCTTTTTTCCTTTGCTGAATTCCCCAAACCAAACAACATTATTTGTGAGCTTGGTCGCAATGTTTACTGCCTCCTGAAGGGTCTTTGGGTTTGCCGAGGTGATATTTTCTCGAATTTCTGGAGACAATCCCCAACTATATCTCTTGATTCGGACTTCCTCAGGTGTCACCAAATGTGGCACTAAATTTGCTAACTCATGGAATCGAGTAGTATATGCAGCTATGTTTTCGCCTTTCATCTCATGGTTCCATAACGCCATTTCCAACTTTTGGAGTTCACTCCTTGGACATTATTCGTCCTTAAGTAATTTCTTGAACTCTTCCCATGAWAGTTGGTTGGCCGTTTCCCGACCCCTAGTCTGAACTAACGTGTTCCACCATGTCAATGCTTGGCCTTGCAGTAAGTATGCAGTGTATTCTACTTTGTTTCCTTCTGAGCATTTACTGATATGGAGGACAGATTCCATACCCTCAATCCAGGTTAATAATCCTACGGCTCCCTCAGTTCCATGTAATTCTTTTAGGTTGCAGGATCTGAAGGATTTATAGGTGCATTCCCTGAGTGTCCTAGGCTCAGAATTGGTTGGTTGGTTAGCATTCAGTCCTGCCGCTACCTGGCTGACAATATTGGGTAGTGTGGCCAAGAGTTGTTCTGACATGAGTCGTGCAACTTCAGGGTTTTCTCTTCTTGGGGGCATTTTCTAGGGCCTAAGTTAAAAGGGAATCTCGTCACTTTTATAGCAATATCATTGACAATAATCTCTAATCAACAGAATGATGCATACGATATTCATCTTATAGATATCATTCAAACATTTACATGATTAAACAGAATAGTTTTATATTCAACCAAGGTTCAGTACATTTAAATATTTTCAAAAGATGCTAAGGGCCTACAGTCGATTACGACCCTCAAAACAGATCTTAGGTTTCAATTCAAAAGAGTAAACGTTCTATGTCACACCCGGCTAAAGCGGAAACACGAGATGTAACAGGTAAGCGAGTCACAGCAACAATTAATAAATAACACCTTTCAATTTTTACAAAATAAAACGAGTTTAATATCATAACCAAATTTTGATAAATACTTCTTTTACAAAAATTTCCATTGCGAACTTAATCGGTTTTGCCACAAGTATGCTCCCAAAGTACTTCATTTCTTATTTGTTACCTGAAAAGCATGGAACATCAAACGAGTCAACTACAAAGAATTGGTGAGCTCACGGGTTTTCACATGCATAAAACATTTTAATGCATAAACCAATTACTTGCAAACTTATGCATAATCTTTTTGCACTTAATAAATGTAAATCTACCACGATGTATAAACTTGAGACGTTACTGAGCCTTACCTGACCAACGTGCCCCATTATTTTACGAACGACCATAAGTAGCCCGTACACTTACTTAGGTCCCACAGTTCATAGTAGTAGTAATTCAGCGGTGGTCCAAATTCCACATGATTAGACCAAGAAACCATAGGTAATGTGCACCCCTTTCTGGGTGGGACTGTCAACACAATAGCGGCTATCCACAATACCACGGCCCGGGAACGTGCCCTAGTTAACAAGTAGCGTTTACGGACGGGGACTTTATTTGGAAAATATACTCTCAAGCACACCAATTTAGCATTTATTTTATAGTGCAATAACAGTCAATATTTCATGACATAATAAATTTGACTAAACAGGTCTTTAGTCCGATGGTTTCAAACAAAGCTTGGCTAAACAGTTCTTTATCCCAATGGTTTCAAATGAAGCTTGACTAAACAGTTCTTTAGTCCAATGGTTTAAATAAATAAACAAGCATAATGTGCTTAACCTCATGCTTTTCCCCCGATAAAATAAACAAAGCATTAAAAGTGGGGCCGTGAGGACTCACAGGTTTAAAGGTGAATATCCAAGAAGATGACGTCTGAAGCTTTCAACCCCCGCCCTAACTTCCTAAACAGACCAATATCCAGAATTTAGGTCACTTATGGGTCCTTGACAAGGATAAAGCCTAGTTGCAACCTATATAATGCCATCGGATTTCCATAAAATAAAGTTGATATTTTATTATTTATTCTAAAAACAGCTCAATATTTATATAAATTAAAAGRAATCAAAATCATTTACTCAAAAGCTGATTTTTGGACAGATTATACATTTTATTCCATGTATTTTTGGGTTTCACAAATCACTATAAATAGGAACCTTCCAAAAGTCATTTTTATGTCCAACTTTTCACACCATTCAAAATAATGATATTTGTCGATTTTTCCAAATATCAAGAAATTTGAGTGGGTTTAAGTCACTCATTATTACCCTACAAACTAGAATTACGCAGCCCCAAAACAGATTGCACACTCGTCGGGTGACAACCATTTAATCGACACTTTCTGAAGATTTTAAAACTACCAAAAACGGTTAGTCTTCAGAAATTATTTTCCGATTTCATTAAATTTTGAAGATGTACAAATCGATTTGGGATGCATGCAAGATTCTTCCGTACTTCAAAACATATTTTACATGAACGGACTTCGCATGCAAAGGGGCTTTCTCCTACTTTCTTAAAAATCAAAGAATATGGATCACGGATTATTATCTATTTGAAGACATTTTCATGTCTTTGAAGTGTAATCTCCCCCTTCTTACTTTCCAGAAATTTAAGTTGCAAGATCGGGATGTAGGAGAAAAAGGATGAAGACTTTTATTGTTTTGCAAAAGTAAGATAACTAGAATCATACCTTTGTCTTAAAATCTTGATTATTCTTCAACGATAGACAGAATTTTCCTGAAGATTTGCTTGAAGGAATCGGCTGGAGGGTGGTTTGTTTTAGAGAGAGGTTAGAGAGATGAAATGCTTAGTTTGAGAATTTGGAAATGAAAGTTTTTCAAAGGATGTGGGGTATTTATATGAGGATTTTAAATAAGGAAATGGGCTGGCCTTTAATGGCCCAACCCCAAATAAAACTTTTATTTTTTTCTTAATAAAAATAAACCCACTATAATTTACCCAACATAAATAAAATAACACTATTAGTTCCAAAACTCCACCTTTTGATAAATTATGTGGACATTCAAATGAGACTTTTGTATTTTTATTTAAAAGTTTATAATATCAACTTTATTTTATTCGGAGAATTATTAAAATATTTGGCATTAGACAAGTTAACTTTATCGGTTAGCCGTCAAGGTGTGATCTTCCAAATTAAACTTGGGAACTATGTCAGATGAACTCTAACCACCATGACTAGATCCTAGTAAATTTATAATTCTAATTATAGGATCTATAATTAAGTGCTAACCTGAAACTCAGAAATAACAGAATGTCACAGTCTTCCCATGTTAGAAAAATTTCGTCCCGAAATTTATTCATTAATCTAGATCATGACTCGCTTGAAAACAAGTGGGGATACTTGCTTTTCATGAAATCTTCTCTTTCCCACCTGTACTTCGGTCCATGCCTCGAAGTCCAATGAACTTTTACAAATGGAATATTGCTACGCCTCAATTGCTTGACTTTATGGTCGAGGATTTCAATCGGCTCTTCAATGAAGCGTAACCGTTCATTAATTTGAATGTCTTCCAAAGGTAGGACCAATGTTTCGTTGGTTAAACATTTCTTAAGGTTTGATACATGAAATGTATCATGGATGGCACTAAGCTCTAGGGGTAAGCTTAGTTTGTATGCAACCGGTCCTACTCTTTCGAGTATTTCAAATGGGCCAACATACCCTGGGCTAAGTTTTCCTTTCTTTCTGAAGCGTACAATCCCTTTCCATGGAGATACTTTTAAGAGGACTTTATCACCCACTTGAAATTCCAAGGGTTTCCTTCGGTTATCAGCGTAGCTCTTCTGACGATCCCTCGCAGCTTTAAGCCTTTCTTGGATGATTAAGATTTTGTCGGTTGTCTCCTGGATAATGTCAGGCCTAGTCAGCTATTTGTCACCAATTTCCAACCAGCTGAGTGGGGATCTACACTTACGCTCATACAAGGCTTCGTATGGTGCGCATTGGATACTGGTGTGATATCCATTGTTGTAGGAAAATTCAACCAATGGCAGATGAGTATCCCAACTGCCTCCAAAGTCTATCACACAGGCTCGTAACATATCCTCTAGCGTTTGGATTGTCCTTTCCGTTTGCCCATCCATTTGAGGATGATAGGAAGTGCTGAAGTCCAGCCTCGTGCCTATTGCCTTTTGAACTGATTGCCATAATCGTGAAGTAAAACGACTATATCTGTCTGATATAATGGAAATAGGTACTCCATGCCGTGATACAATTTCATTGATATATAACTACGCAAGTCTTTTCATACTAAAGTCTTCTCGAACAGGTAAAAAGTGCACGGATTTCGTAAGTCGATCCACTATGACCCAAATTTAGTCATATCCTTTCCTAGTTCTAGGTAACTTTGTAACAAAATCCATTGATACCTGATCCCACTTTCATTGGAATCTTTGGTTGCTGAAGAAGACCAGGCAGTTTCTGATGTTCAGCTTTTACCCTTGCGCAGGTTAAACATCGACTTACGTACAAAGCAACGTCCTTTTTCATTCCTGGCCACCAGTAATATTCTCTTAGCCCTTTGTACATCTTATTGGATCCTGGATGAATAGAGTATCTAGAGCGATGTGCTTCCTCCAGAATTGTTGACCGGAGACCGTCGTTCCTTGGTATCCAAACTCTATTTCTGAAGTAACGCACCCCATCTTCTCGAGTTTCGAATTCTTTCTCTAGGTGGTGCAGGGTTTCATTCTTCAGATTCTCCGATTTCAAGCTTCTTCTTGAGCTTCAAGAATTTGTGTTTTTAGGTTTGTTTGAACCAACATTCCCATGGCTCGTGCCCTTGATGGTTTCACCCTTTCTTTCCGGCTTAAGGCATCTGCTACCACATTAGCTTTCCCCGGGTGATACTTTATTTCACAATCATAATCGTTGAGAAGTTCGACCCACCTATGTTGCCTCATGTTCAACATCTTTTGATCTAGTATATGTTGAAGGCTTTTATGATCAGTGAAAATGATGCATTTGGTGCCGTAAAGATAATGCCTCCAAATCTTAAGTGCAAATACTACTACCCCCAATTCGAGGTCATGTGTAGTATAATTCTTCTCGTGTACTTTAAGTTGCCTTGAGGCATATGCAATGACCTTGTCTTTTTGCATTAGCAGGCATCCTAAGCCTTGATGTGATGCATCACAATAGACCAAAAAGTTTTCTGAACCCTCTTGTAAGGATAAAATAGGTGCATTGCATAGCTTCTGCTTAAGAGTCTCAAACGCTTCTTCTTGTTTCTCACCCCAAAAAAATTTCTTGTCCTTCTGGGTTAAGGCTGTGAGTGGTTGTGCGATTTTTGAAAAGTTCACGATGAATCGCCGATAATAGCCTGCCAAGCCAACGAATTGACGGATTTCCGTCGGGGTTCTTGGGGCTTCCCATTTCTTAATGGCCTCAATCTTGGTAGGATCTACCTGAATCCCTTTTTCATTGACTATATGACCAAGAAATTGTACTTCGCGAATCCAGAATTCGCATTTGGAAAATTTTGGGTACAATTTCTGGTTTCGGAGTAGCTCCAATATTATCCTCAGATGTTGCTCATGGTCCTCCTTGCTTCGTGAATAAATTAATATATCGTCTATGAAAACGATTACAAAGTTATCCAAGTACGGTCTATAGAATCTATTCATTAGGTCCATAAAGACAGCCGATGCATTGGTTACCCCAAATGGCATAACCAGAAATTTGTAAAGACCGTAACGAGTTCTGAAGGCTGTTTTGGGAATGTCCTCTTCCCGAACTCTCACTTGGTGGTATCCAGACCGTAGGTCAATCTTGGAAAAATATACCGCTCCTTGGAGTTGATCAAACAGATCATCGATTCTAGGAAGAGGGTATTTGTTTTTGATGGTCAACTTATTAAGTTCCCTATAATCAATGCACATTCGCATTGACCCATCTTTCTTTTTAACGAATAGAACTGGTGCACCCCATGATGAGTAACTCGGTCTTATAAATCCCCTATCTAATAACTCCTGGAGTTGATTTGACATTTCTTGCATCTCTGCTGGTGCCAAGCGATATGGTGCCTTTGCCACTGGGGCAGCTCCAAGAATTAAGTCGATACCGAATTTGACTTGTCTTTGCGGGGGTAGTCCTGGTAAATCCTTAGGAAATACGTCAGAAAACTCCCGAACTATAGGGAAATTCTCAATACTTTTCTCCTTTACCTTCTCATCAATCACATGTGCCAGAAATGCAGCGCAATTCTTCATCAAGTACTTTCGCATCTTCATGCAGGATACTATCTTAATTTTTCGATCAGACTTGTCTTCCTGAATCACAATTGGGTCATTTCCATCTTGAGGAATCCGGATAGTCTTCTCTGAACAGACAATCTCAGCTTGATTTTTGGATAGCCAATCCATACCGATAACTATGTCAAAACTTCTTAGTTCAATCGGTATAAGGTCTATGCTGAAATCCTTATTAGCTAAACTTAGAGTGCCATCCTTAATTATGTCTTTAGCCTTAATTTCTTGGCCATTAGCAAACTCAATTACGTAAGCTTCTTCCAACCTTTGGGGCCTTAAGTTAATCTTAGGCTTAAAATCTAGTGATACAAAACTCCTATATGCCCCTGAATCAAATAAAACTGATGCAAATTCATTATTTACAAGAAACGTACCTGAAACCACATTGGGATCATATATGGCTTCTTAGGCTCCGATCTCAAATGCTCTGCCCCGTGCCTGACCTTCAGGGTTTCCTTGGCTGGTTGGTCGGGCTTGGCTTGCATTTGCTCCTTGTTTTCTCCATGGGCATACATTTCTCATATGATCTGGGCTCCCACAATCGAAGCATAATCGTCTTCGACAGTCCTTTGTTGTATGACCCCCTAGGTGGCATCTTTGACAAATGATGCAATTC
>NW_020200766.1:20905-22562 GCF_001531365.2 Cynara cardunculus var. scolymus
TCATAAATAAGCATTTCCCAAAAAGATATTATGCATTCAAGGATGGTTATAGTCACAAAACAGGATGGTGAGTTTCTATGCAAATTCTCCTGATCAAATCGCATTATTCGTGAGCTTGGTGGAAATGTCTATTGCCTCCTGAAGAGTCTTTGGATTTGCCGAGGTAATGTTTCCTCTAATCTTTGGGGACAATCCCCAAATATACCTCTCAATGCGGACTTCCTCCGGTGTCACTAAATGTGGTACTAGATTCGCTAACTCATGGAATYGGGACGTATAAGCAGCTATATTTTCTCCTTTCATTTCATGATTCCATAACYCCATTTCTAACTTTTGGAGTTCACTTCTTGGGCAATATTCATCCTTGAGAAGTTTCTTAAATTCATTCCAAGAAAGCTGGTTAGCCGCTTCCCAACCCCTAGTTTGTACCAACGTATTCCACCAGGTAAGTGCCCTTCCTTGTAACAAACATGYCGTATATTCWACTTTATTTCCTTCAGTACACTTACTAATGTGAAGAACTGATTCCATGCTCTCGAGTCATGATAGTAATCCAACAGCTCCTTCGGTTCCATTGAATTCTTTCGGGTTGCAAGATCTAAAAGATTTATATGTGCATTCCCTAGCTGCCCTTGGTTCTGGATTGTTTGGTTGATTAGTATTCAGGCCAGCAGCCACTTGACTAACTATATTGSGRAGTGAGGCCAAAAGTTRTTCTGACACAAGTCGTGCAACCTCAGGGTTTTCTCTTYTTGGCGGCAATTTCTATGCCCTAAATCAGAAGGGAATTCGTCATTTTTATGGCAATAACAAGAATGATAGCTTCCAGTCATTTAAATAATCCCAARAGTGTTCATTGCATGGATATTATTCAAGCATTTACATAATCAGAATAGATTAATCTTGTACACACCATGACTTGTCATAAATAAGCATTTCCCAAAAAGATATTATGCATTCAAGGATGGTTATAGTCACAAAACAGGATGGTGAGTTTCTATGCAAAAGAGTGGGCATCCTACCACTAATCCTTCTTCTAATACAACATCCATCCTATCACTATTTCCAAAATTAGCATCATCACTCCACCTACTACCAACCATATATACAACCTCTTTATTTCCCTCATTGTTGCAGCGACGGCGTCCGTGTTCCTCAACATGCGCTGATGGTGTGCTTCCATCACATCGGATAGGTTGTTTAGGATGTGGTGGTGGTATCCCATCCAGGTCTGGTGCACTTGCGTATCGGATGCGATTCTCCTTACCCATTCTCTTTCAGCCGGATTCATTCCCCGGGTGCAGGACGCAGGTACCCCGGTCACCACTTGAGTTATCCTGCTCCCTAATTGTGGTCGGGATGACTCTCCTCTTACTCTAACAGAGTCCTCAAATGTCACACGTTGCGGCAGTGGAATGCTTTTCCTTGGCGTGACTCTGATCCTTGAGCCATGATAGGTTCATGGTGGAACATCGGGTGCTGGCTCCGATGGGGGTAGGAAGGATGATTGTGGAGAGGCAGATGCTTCACTAGTCGCAGTGTCCTGTTCATATGGGTCTATCTCTTCATTGAGGGCTGAGTTTCTTCTAGAGTGGCCAACCACGTAACCGGATTCATCAACTGAGTATTCACTAGGATCGGATGACGCCATAGTGAT
>NW_020200766.1:23062-40738 GCF_001531365.2 Cynara cardunculus var. scolymus
AGAGCCTCTGGTCTCATGACCAGAGCTTCTGGTTTCATCTTATATAGAAAAGTATTAGATATCCCGTCCATCGGTCCGCTGATTCCACATTTAGACTAAGCAGATCAATAAAATTTTACTCCATCGATCGCTGGTTCTACATCCATACTTAGAGAAAGGAGGGATTTCTCCTCCATCGATCCTCTGGTTTCTCATACTTAACAGATCAATGGATCTCTGGTCCATCGACCTCTAGTTTCCTTCTCACTAGTTCGTCTGGTGCATTCATGTACACTTAACAAATTTAAGGAATTCCTAGTCCATTGCCTCTGGTCCTTCTAGCCAGAGCTTCTAGTGCCACATACACACTTAATAATTTTATGGAATTTCTATCCCATTGCCTCTGGTCCTTCTAACCAGAGCTTCTGGTGCCACTTAAGCACTTAGAAATTATATGGAGATTCTATTCAATTGCCTCTTGTCCTTCTAATAGAGCTTCTGGTGCCACTTAAACACTTAGAAATTATATGGAATTTCTATCCCATTGCCTCTGGTCCTTCTAACCAGATCTCTGGTCCAACATGGACACTTAACAAAATAAGGTTTTTTCTACAAATCGTCTCTGGTTGGTCTAGGGCAATGGATATTCATAGTGAGTATAACACATAAAATCATGCTTTTTCATAACAATTTCTTTACGAGAGCATATCTCTAGTACAACCGATTAAGTTCTTCTTATTATATGTAAGTTAAACACAGGTGATCAGGCTTTGTTTAATCGACATAAAATAATGTGACCCGCTTTAAAATCATATGATTCCAGATTACTTGAAAATTCCATTTTGAAAATTTTTGGTTATAGTCGACGGTTTTTAAAGAAAACCAGCATTCTCTATAACTGATGCTCTGATACCAAATCTGTCACACCCCGCTAAAGCGGAAACACGAGATGTAACAGGTAAGCGAGTCACAACAACAATTAATAAATAACACCTTTCAATTTTTACCAAATAAAACAAGTTTAATATCATAACCAAATTTTGATAAATACTTCTTTTACAAAAATTTCCATTGCGAACTTAATCGGTTTTGCCACAAGTATGCTCCGAAAGTACTTCATTTCTTATTTGTTACCTGAAAAGCATGGAACATAAAACGAGTCAACTACAAAGAGTTGGTGAGCTCACGAGTTTTCACATGCATAAAATATTTTAATGCATAAACCAATTACTTGCAAACTTATGCATAATCTTTTTACACTTAATAAATGTAAATCTACCACGATGTATAAACTTGAGACGCTACTGAGCCTTACCTGACCAACGTGCCCCATTATTCTACGAACGACCATAATTTGCCCGTACACTTACTTGGGTCCCACAGTTCGTAGTAGTAGTAATTCAGCGGTGGTCCAAATTCCACATGATTAGACCAAGAAATCATAGGTAATGTGCACCCCTTTCTGAGTGGGACTGTCAACACAATAGCTGCTATCCACAATACCACGGCCCGGGAACGTGCCCGAGTTAACAAGTAGCGTTTACGGACGGGGACTTTATTTGGAAAATATACTCTCAAGCACATCAATTTAGCATTTATTTTATAGTGCAATAACAATCAATATTTCATGACATAATAAATTTGACTAAATAGGTCTTTAGTCCGATGGTTTCAAACAAAGCTTGGCTGAACAGTTCTTTAACCCAATGGTTTCAAACGAAGCTTGACTAAACAGTTCTTTAGTCCAATGGTTTAAATAAATAAACATGCATAGTTTGCTTAACCTCATGCTTTTCCCCCAATAAAAATAAACAAAGCATTAAAAGTGGGGCCATGAGGACTCACAGGTTTAAAGGTGAATATCCAAGAAGATGACGTCTGAAGCTTTCAACGCCCGCCCTAACTTCCTAAATAGCCCAACATCCATAATTTAGATCACTTATGGGTCCTTGACAAGGATAAAGCCTAGTTGCATCCTATGTAATGCCATCGGATTTTCATAAAATAAAGTTGATATTTTGTTATTTATTCTAAAAACAGCTCAATATTTATATAAATTAAAAGCAATCAAAATCCTTTACTCAGAAGCTGATTTTTGGACAGATTATACATTCTATTCCATGTATTTTTGGGTTTCACAAATCACTATAAATAGGAACCTTCCAAAAGTCATTTTTATGTCCAACTTTTCACATCATTCAAAATAATGATATTTGTCGATTTTTCCAAATATCAAGAAATTTGAGTGGGTTTAAGTCACTCATTATTACCCTACAAACTAGAATTACACATCCCCCCAAAGAGATTGCACACTCTTCCAGTGACAACCATTTACTCAACACTTTCTGAAGATTTTAAAAATACCAAAAACGGTTAGTCTTCAAAAATTATTTTCCGATTTCATTAAATTTTGAAGATGTACAAATCGATTTGGGATGCATGCAAGATTCTTCCATACTTCAAAACATATTTTACATGATCGGACTTCGCATGCAAAGGGGCTTTCTCCTACTTTCTTAAAAATCAAAGAATATGGATCATGGATTACCATCTATTTGAAGACATTTTCATGTCTTTGACGCATAATCTCCCCCTTCTTACTTTCCAGAAATTTAAGTTGCAAGATCAGGATGTAGGAGAAGAAGGATGAAGACTTTTATTGTTTTGCAAAAGTAAGATAACTAGAATCATACATTTGTCTTAAAATCTTGATTATTCTTCAACGATTGACAGAATTTTCCTGAAGATTTGCTTGAAGGAATCAGCTGGAGGGTGGTTTGCATTAGAGAGAGGTTAGAGAGATGAAATGCTTAGTTTGAGAATTTGGAAATTGAAGTTTTTCAAAGGATGTGGGGTATTTATATGAGGATTTTAAACAAGAAAATGGGCTGGCCTTTAATGGCCCAAACCCAAATAAAACTTTTATTTTTTTCTTAATAAAAATAAACTCACTATAATTTACCCAACATAAATAAAATAACACTATTACTTCCAAAACTCCACCTTTTGATAAATTATGTGGACATTCAAATGGGATTTTTGTATAAATATTTAAAAGTTTATAATATCAACTTTATTTTATTTGGAGAATTACTAAAATATTTGGCATTACACAAGTTAACTTTATCGGTTACTTGTTAAGGTGTGATCTTCCAAATTAAACTTGGGAACTAAGTCAGATGAACTCTAACCACCATGACTAGATCCTAGTAAATTTGTAATTCTAAATATAGGATCTATAATAAAGTGCTAACCTGAAACTCCGAAATGACAGAATGTCACATTTTATCACTGGTCATTGCTTTTAAAGCAACATCCAAGAGATCAACATTCCTAGCATTAGCACCATCAACACACTCGCCACTAGACATTTATATAATTTCCTAATCTCTCGCCTAGCAGCGATGATGGCATCCGAGGTTCTCATCATACGTTGGTGGTGCATCTCTAATACATTGGAAAAGTTGTTCAAAATGTAGTGGTGATACCCCAGTTGGGTCTAGTGAGTTTGAGTCTCTAATGCGATACCCGACACCAACTCTCGTTCATCTAGAGTCATACCCTGGGTTTATGATTCAGGTATCCCAGTCACCACTCGTGAGACTCTGCTCCCATGCTGCGGTTGAGATGCCTCTCCTCTTGTTCTATTACAGTTCTCAAAAGTCACCCGTCGAGGTAGTGGTACACTTTTCCTAGCCGTGACTCTAATCCTTGGACCATGAAATGTTTGAGGTGGAATGTCGGGCACTAGCTCCGATGGGGGTAATATTGATGCAGGGGATAAAGCAGGTGTCTCGCTACTAGCTGTGTCCTCATGCTCATATGGGTCTACATCTTCATTGATTGATAAGCTCCTTCTAGATCGACTAACAACATAACCAGATTCGTCTGCCAAATATTCGTTAGGAATAGATGATGACATAGTGATATGCGATATTACCAAACTTAATTACTAGACATACCATCAATAAGTGCTTAAGGTTAGGACAAAAGTTACTATGCAGGGACAAAGGATGGCAAGAAATTTAGAGCCTCTGGATGATCAGAGCTTCTGGTTGTATTACCAGAGCTTCTGGTTGCATTGCTAGAGCTTCTGGTTGAAGTTCCCATACTTGGACAATAAATGATTATTCTAGTTCATCGGTCTCTGGCTCCTCATGCATAGCAAATCAATGGATCTCTTGGTCCATCGACCTCTGGTTCCTCACACTCAGCAGACCAATGAATCTCTTGGTCCATCAACCTCTGGTTCCTCATACATAGCATACCAATGGATCTCTGGTCCATCGATCTCTGATTCCTCATACATAGCTAACCATTGGATCTCTGGTCCATCGACCTCTGGTTCCTCACATTTAGCAGACCAATGACTCTCTTGGTCCATCGACCTCTGGTTCTTCATACTACATATAGCAGACCAATGGATCTCTGGTCCATCGACCTCTGGTTCCTCACACTTAGCAGACCAATGAATCTCTTGGTCCATCGACCTCTGGTTCCTCACACTTAGTGATATAAAGGATTTCTAATTCATCGGCCTCTGGTTCAACATACACACTTAGCAAATATTTTCCTTTCGAGGACCAGAGCCTCTGGTTCCTCTAACCAGAGCTTCTAGATGCCCTCCACTCATAAGGTGAAGTGTCCTTTAAACAAAGCTAGAACGCAGAGCTCACTTTCTATGTCAAGGCAGATCTTATCTAATATAGAATAAGAGTAATTGAATACAGGGGTTATAGAGACTAGACTCTTTATCTACGTCTAACCACCAAGTATTCGGATACAGAGTTGACCCTCTGGTTGCCTTAGTGCTCTAGATACCATGTTTACTTCATAACCAGAGCTTCTGGTTGTTTTAGGGCGATGGATATTCAAAATTTATGCAAACACACACACAATCATACTTTTCATATTTTAAATAAATTTTCTAAATTTGAGCATATTTCTAATATAATCGATTCACGTCTCCTATCATAATACTTAAGTTAAACATAGGTGATCAGGCTTTGTTTGATTTAAGTATAATAACGTGACACTCATCTTTCGGTTATGCTAGTGACATGCTTTGCATTTTTTTTTAAATTTAATAGAAAATCGTTTTGAAAATGTTTGGTTATAGTTTGAGGTTTAGGAAAACCGGTATTCTCTATAACCTAGGCTCTGATACCAAATTCATCACACCCCGCTAAAGCGGAAACACGAGGTGTAACAGGTAAGCATATCATAGCACCAATTAATAGATAACACCATTAAAGAACATAATCCAAAAGTTTAATAGTCTATAACCAAACTGTTCTCGATGAAGACAACCTCATTTATAGAAAGCGGTTTCTAAAACTTGTGAACAGGTGTTATCGCAAAAGTGCTTCCAAAACTTCCATACTTACTTATTTTCCTGAAAAGCATGAAACATAAAACGGCGTCAACTATAAAGAGTTGGTGAGTTCACGGGTTTTCATATGCACAAAATATTTACAATGCATAAATCACTTCTTGCAAACAAATACATAAACTTGCACAAGATAAATGTAAATTTCTAACGATGTTTAAAACTTGAGACGCTACTGAGCCATACCTGACCAATGTGCCCCATTATTTTACGAACTACCATAAAGTGGCCCGCTCGCACACTTAGGTACCACGGTTCGTATCAGTACTACTTCAACGGTGACCCATTCGCACACATGAGTAGACTATTAAACATAGGTAATGTGCACCCGTTTTTGGGTGGGACTATCAACACAATAGCGGCTATCCACAATTACCACGGCCCGGGAACGTGCCCGAGTTAACTAGTAGCATTTACGGAAGGGGACTTTTTAAAATATACTCTCAAGTACATCAATTTATCATTTATACACAGTGCAATAACAATCAATTTTTAATGATTTCAACAATTTTTGACTAAACAGTTCTTTAGTCTAACAGTTTTACAACTAAACAGTATAGTTTGCAGWMTTTCATGCTTTTCCCCCAATTTTAATAAACAAAACAGTAAAAGTCGTGTCGTGTATGCTCACAAGTTTGCTGATGAATATCCAAGAACTTGATGACGTTTTAAGCACTAAACGTCCGCCCTAACTTTCCTAAACAGTCTGGAATCCAATAATTAGATCACCTATCAGGTCTTGATAAAGATAAAGTCAAATTATATCTTATGTAATGCCAATAAGTTTTTATGGATTAAAGTTGATACTTATTATTTGTTTTTAAAAATGGTCCAATATTTATGTATTTTAGGATCAAAGTCTTTTGCACAAAAAGTTACCACTTGGACAGAATGTAAATTATGTTTCTGGAATTTTGGTCTTACAAATCACTGTCAAAAGGAACCTTTCATAAGTCATTTTGCGTCCAAATTTTTATACCACAAATGTTTCTGTGTTAGACAACTTCTGTCCAAATTCCACACATTTTGAATGTGTTTTAGTAATTCAAGTGTCCAACTCTTTTTCACATGTCAAAGCAATCTGGACAGATTGCATTCTGTTAAGTCTGAGGTCAAATGGAAGGTCTAAACTTAACGTTTTTCAATGACTTCACTTGAGTTGTAAACTTAACTCATTAATCCAACTTGCAGAAAAATAATTATACATTTGTATTAGTTTTTGAGAGAGTTATGCCACTTTCAACAGGCATGTACGTTTCTGTCCAGCAGCATCATTTTGCACCAGAGTTTTATGTCAAGCATTTAAATGCTCAAAACTCAATATTTTTTAGTGAAACCAAAAACAATAGAACAAAAACTCATCAAAGTAAACTCCAGAAGAAAAATCAAATATTTTGGATAAGTTTTTAAAGAGCTATGTATGTTCAAAGTAGGGTTTACCTACTGTTGAAGATATTGTTGCATATTTAACTTGTTCTAAATGATTGGAGGGCCAAAACTTCTCCTTTTTACACAATTCCAGTTGGAAAAGAACCATAACTAACCAAAGTACATTTTAAAAGAAAAATCACAGCATTTGGACTTTTATTTTAGAAGATACGAACGACACAATTGCTAGTAAACAATCTGTTAGTTCCAAAATGCCACTTATAATGGTTAAATTCCACATGTAGTGTGGTTTTACCCCATTTCCTTGAGTTCTAAGTTTGTAGATCATAGATTATCACCATTTTGAGGACATTTTCATGTCTTTGATGCATAATCTCCCATCTTAGATTCTCCATAAAATTTTAGCTCAAAAAGAAGAAATAAATGTGTAGAAAATGAGAAATAATGTTGAAAAAAATACAAAGGCAATGTAACTAATCTATTACCTTTTTGCTTGCTACTACTTGAAAATTTGAATGTTCTTCAAGAATTATGGAATTTAAGGGTGTTTGAAGGGTCGATTCGGATGGAGTGGAAGAGGAAGAGTCTAGAGAGAGAAGGAAGTAATGCAAGTGAAGGTGAAAATGAGAGATTTCAAAAGAAGTGGGGTTTTTATATGTTGTCTAAATGAGAATAAAGGGCCCAGCCCTTTCAAGGCCCAATCCAACTCATATTTTTTTTATAAAAAAGTTAGCATAACTACAATTTGTCATATACTGATAAAAATATCATTATTAGATCAAAATTTCAACTTTTTGTAAAATTATTTGGACATTCAAATGAGACTTTTACATTTTTAATTTGGATTTTATAATATCAACTTTATTATGTTTGGAGAATTTTTAATGTATTTGGCATTACATAAGTTAGCTTTATCAGTTACCCCTTGAAACATGGTTTTCTGAACTATAATTTGGGAACTAAGCCAGATGAATTCTAATCAACATGACTAGACCCTAATAAATTATAATCCTAAATATAGAAACCCTATAAAGATGCTAACCTGACGCTCCAAAAATGACGGATGTCACAGTAACTGCGAGTTAATGGCGGTGTAACCGTGAGAGGGGTGTAATGGCGGTGTAACCGTGAGATAGATGTAATGACGGTGTAACAGCGAGAAAGATGTAATGGCGGTGTAACCGCGAGAGGGGTGTAATGACGGTGTAACCGCGAGAGAGATGTAATGGCAGTGTAACCGCGAGAGAGGAAAAGAATCTATATGAAAGATATATATATATATATATATATATTAAATGTTTGTGTTTGTACAGGTTTCATTCTAAACTGTTAGTTTGGAATGTAAGTTATTTGTGTGAAATATGTACACACACTAGACCCTTTGGGTCTAATGTTCAGTTGTTGGACGAACCTGCTTTGCAGGTTACCATACATCGCAAGACAAGGGTAAGGGGAAAGTTTAAACGATGATATATAGATGCATATAAATGTATTAAACAAAGTTTTTGTTAGCCCATGTTTTGTAAACAATATTACATTTTGTTTTATGGATATGATTATGTGGATTATGTGTTATTGAGAATTGTGAGTTGTTACAATAAGTCTCTTTCATTGTTAGGAAATGTGCAGACTTTGATAGACGATCCACTATTACCCAAATTGCATCACATCCTTTTAGTGTTCAGGGTAATTTCATAACGAAGTCCATCATAATGTGATCCCATTTCCGTACGGTGTTTCTAGTGATTATAGGTTTCCATAAGGTCTTTGGTGCTCAATCTTAACTTGTAAACAAGTTAGACATTGTTTCACATATGCTGCTGTATCTTTCTTGAGACCTCGCCACCAATAAAATACTTTCATGTCTTTGTACATTTTGTTGGTACCTGGGTGAATTGAATAACAGGAATTGTGACTTTCATTCAGGATGGTTTCTCATGTATTACCATAGCTTGGTACCCATATTCGGCCTTGGAAACATAGCATTTATTTGTTTTCATGGTGGAAATCATCTTTCCCACCTTCTCGGACTTTTAATTCTCTTCCTTAGCTGCTTATTTCTGGTTTTTCAAAATTTCTTGATGAAGGTCTGGAGTTAAACAAATCCTCATTGCTCTGATCATGCCACTTCTTTCCTTTCATCTCAAAGCATAGGCCACTACGTTTGCCATTCATGGGTGGTAGAGAATCTCACAATCGTAATCATTAACGAGTTCAATCCATCGCCTCTGCCTTATATTCAGATCCTTCTGGTTGAACAAGTGTTGTAAGATTTTGTGATTTGTATAGATTTGGCATTTGGTTCCTAAAAGATAGTGCCTCCATATCTTTAGTGCGAAGACCACAGCTCCTAATTCCATGTCATGGGTGGGGTATTGTTTTTCATGATCCTTTAGTTGGCGAGATGCATAAGATATGACTTTTCTCCTCTACATCAATACACATCCCAATCCCAAATTCGATGCATCGCTGTATACTATGAAGTCTTTTGTTCCATCAGGCAGAGATAGAATTGGAGCACTGCAAAGGTGATCCTTTAATAACTTAAAAGCTTTCTAATGCTCTGCATCCCATTGGAACTTGACATTTTTCTTAGTTAACTTGGTTAATGATACGACTATTTTTAAAAAGTTCTGTATGAACTTACGGTAATATCCTGCCAATCCTAAAAAGCTTCGGATTTCAAATGGGGATTTTGGTGCTTCCTATTTTGCAATCGCTTCAATTTTTCCTGGATCTACTTGTATCCCTTTTTCTGATATCACGTGCCCCAAAAACTGAACTTCTCGCAACCAGAACTCACATTTTGACAGTTTAGCATATAACCTTTCTTTCCTTAAGAGACTCAGGACCAGACAGAGGTGCTATGCACGTTCTTCCTCTGTCTTTGAGTAAATCAGAATGTCGTCAATGAACACAATCATGAACTTATCAAGATATTCTCGACATACTCTATTCATTAAGTCCATGAAGGCTGCAGGTGCATTGGTTAATCCAAAAGGCATAACCAAAAATTCATAATGCCCGTACCTTGTCTTGAAAGAAGTCTTACGAATGTCTTCATTTCTTACCTTTAGTTGATGGTATCCATATCATAGATCAATCTTGGAAAAGTAGCTAGCCCCTACTAACTGATCAAACAGATCATCTATCCTGGGTAATGGATATTTATTTTTGATCGTTAATTTGTTGAGTTTTCGGTAATCTATGCACATTCGCATAGATCCATCTTTCTTCTTGACAAACAAAACTGGGGATCCCCAAGGTGATGTACTTGGTCTGATAAAGCCTTTATTGAGAAGATCTTCTAACTGCATGACTAACTCTTTCAGCTCTTGTGGGGCTAATCTGTATGGTGCTTTGGCTACAGGCATTGCCCAGAGTAAGAGGTCAATTCTGAATTCTATAGCTCTATCTGGTGGAAGACCAGATAAATCCTCCGAAAATACCTCTGGGAAATCACTGACCACTGGGATAAATCTATGTTCTTCTTTTTTCTTCTTGGCATTGATTACATAGGCCAAAAATCCTTGACACCCCTTCTTCATGCATCTTCTGGCTTTCATTACTGATAACAAACTGGTGCAATGACTCTGATGATCACCAAAAATAACAATTGTTCCTCTGTCTAGAAATACTATTCTAATCATCTTTTTATCGCAAACAATGCTGGCTTGATTTTTGGCCAACCAGTCCATTCCCACTATTACATCAAAATCTTTCATAGGCATGGGAAATAATCTGATGGGTAGCTTACATCCCTCAATCATGATAGTGCAATTAATGAATACATTGTTCACATAAACTTGACCATTAGCAGTATCAACTGCTAATTTTTCGTCAAGGGACGTAGAATTCATGCGAGCATACAAGGTAAATGATGGGGATACAAATAAGAAGTTTGCACCCGAGTCAAACTTTATCATGAAATGAGTTCACAAAAAACATACCTATTACTACATCAGGTGTAGTTTCTGCTTCATGTTTGTTCATTTGAAAAGATCGACCCCGGGCCCCACCCGATCCTCTGACCATACTTGGTCTCCCAAGGCCGATCGATGTATTGCTTCCCATAGTGAGCTGTGGAGCTTTCAATTGTGGTCAATTATTCTTGAAATGATCTGGGGAATTACAATGAAAACATTTTATGTTTTGTCGACTGAAATTCGAACTGTGTCCAACTTCACCACAGTTATAACATTTTATTGGTTCGATTCTGCATTCTCCTTTGTGATATTGTTGACACCGGGGACATGCTTTTTCCATTGGTTTCTGCATCGTTCTATTATTAAACTTGGTAAATTTTGATCCCCGATAACTAGTCGAAGATCCTTCACATTTACTTTTCACCATTTGTTTCCCTTCTTCACTTCTATTCTTATTCCTTTCAGTGATCTCTGTTGCATCTACTGCCATTGGAAAGGTATCAGGATTCATTGCTATAACAAATTCTTTGATGGATGGTTTTAGACCCCAAATGTATCATTCTACTTTTCTCGCCTCTATTGAGATGTAATGCTCAACAAACCTTGAATATTCTATGAATTTCTCCGTGTATTCTCTGACAGACCAAGAGCTTTGTTCTAGTTTTAAGAAAGCCTCTTCCATTTGTCTGACCGCCGTTTTAAGACAAAATTGTTCTTTGAATCTATCCACAAACTCTGCCCATGTCATAGTCTGCAAAATATCCGCTCTGGCAAATGATTCTACCTCCCACCAAAACAAGGCATTTGACTTCAAAACATAAACTGTGAATCTGACTTTATCTGATTCTGCACATCGAATAGTGTTGAATACAAACTCTATCTTTTTGATCCAACACATGACTTTAACTGGATCTCTATCTCCCGAGAAAATTGGTGGTTTGCAGGTTAAGAACATCTTCATATCTCCTTCCCGATTATTGATAACTGGAACTGCTGGATTGATTTCAACTCTGCCAGTCTCGATTCTGGCAGGAATCCCCATAATGGAAGTCAAGGTTTTCCTTAGCTTTCCCATTTCTTCGGCAAGCATATCTCTTGTCACATATTCTGGTGGTGGTATATGTTCTTGATTTATGTTTTCAGAGTTAGATTTGGCCTGATCTGCATTATTTTCTGGTTGACTAGCTCTGCCTCTGGTTTGCCCTCTGCCTTGACCTCTGCTTCTGCCCCTTCCTCTGCTTCTGCCTCTGCCCTCGGAGGTACCAATAGGAGCAATAATAGGAGAATCCTCTTCTTCATTAGTGGGGTTGGGGCGGGTGATCCTTTCTGACCTTCTAGATCTGCTTGTCATCTGTTGATTCCAAATTTTAATAAACATATTTTCATATTCCAAATGTAATAAAGGTTCCAGGTTCAGTTATATACCTATAGATTCAAAATTACATTGGCCAGATTCCGAAAATACCTTAAACACTGATCTCTTAACTTATCATATTTATTTCAAAGGTGCTAACTATGTCTGGGGCCCTAATATGCAATAAAACAGTTTAAGTCTAGGCATCATGCATGTGAATACCTAAATCCCTTAAACTCAGGCTCTGATACCATCTCTGTAACACCCCCAAATCCATACATTGCATATAACACATACTTTATACATAGAATACATGTTTTCACCACATAGGTCCATAATACAAGAGTATATAATGTATAATACATAGTTCAAAAATTCCAAAAGTACATGCTCTTGTATCCTAGCATCCAAGCTTCAAAACATAGCAAAACACATAGGGAAGTAATTCACAAAATGCTCTTGCCCTTATTATCATTACCTGCACACATATTTTTTAAAACACAAAATGAGGGTTAGACATGAATGTCTAGTGAGGTTCCCTTTTATGTAATGCAGGGTGACGATCACCAAAACATTTATTTCAAATAATCCATCTCATGTAGCAAAGCCAAAAAAAATCACATTTTGTTTTGGTCCATTGGGCGTCTGGTTCCATACCATACTTGGAATATATTTCAAGAATAGGACCAAAGCCCCTCTGGTCTTTCTACCGGAGCTTTTATTTCCTTGACCAGAGCCTCTGGTTGTATTAAACAGAGGTTCTGGCTCATATAATTTCTTGCAATGTTCTTGAGTTAAGCTTCCAACTAATAAGAGTCTTTTTCACAAAAGAAAGTTTATACAAAGTTCTTATTCGACCAGAGCCTCTGGTTGTACTAACTAGAGCCTCTGGTTGTAATAACCAGATCCTCTGGTTGTACTAACCAGAGCTTCTTGTTCAATAGTTATGATCAGCCAGAGCCTCTGGTTCAACGTGAAAGTCGACCAGAGCCCCTTTGGTCTGTATTTCGTATAAAATATTAAGTATAAAATTCCTTCCTTTTTTCTTAAAACTTCTTAAAATATGATTTTGACACAGAAGCTCTTATCAAAAGATACAGAGCCTCTGGTCCAACTAGTACATTTTAGTAAAAATCTGCATACTCATCAAACCAATAACAAGAACTCTCTGGTCCAATAGTGAGGACCAACCAGAGCTCCTCTGGTTCCTCATAAAATGTACATTCTGTTCCAAAATACCTTTAGCCAAATTAATGACAATAGGCCATATTTTTCCCATAACCATAACATCAATACTACTATTTCCAATAAGAACAATATCTCTGAATCCTCAAATCACCAAGAAGAGAGAACTTCAATATGTTGTAATCTTAATAGATGTAATAGCAAGAGTTATACGATGCACACGCACACATAACGACCATCCTTATTACATCCATAACTTCCCCTGTTTATAGCAATAGGTATCCATCATACACAACGACCATCCTTATTTCCCTTAAAATTTGTATGAACTATTTCATCCAATTACAGGCTACAGACCTTTCTGTCAGAGTGAACCTCGTCAATAGTTTTTAACCAAATCATAATCTCAACACATGTCTATATTCAAACCCTTCAAACCACAATAACAATCTGTTCTACATATGATTTCTCAAAACATCTGTTTTTGCTTAAATCCTCAGAGCAGGGTACCAGATCCGAAACTATTTCCTCAAATGCAGTTCCTTCTTATTCTTTTCAAAACAGATTCAAACTTTCAATTCACAAAACATTTTCTTTTAAAACCGTTTAAAACAGTTTTACCAGATTCTTTCCAAATCTCAATCATCTGTAACTACTAAATTATAGGATCAAATAGCAGATTAAAAACTTACGGTTATAATCAAATGATTAATAAAAATTCACCTTGAAATTATAGATTCTACAGGTTATCATGCAGTAATTATCAGAATCTTTAAACAACAATTTTCCTCAAGAAATGTTCTTCACCGCTTCAAAACTCTTCTCTTTCTCAAAGCAAGTTTCTTTTTCTAAGAATGATAAGATAAGATCTTATCTTTTTCTTCTTTATATATATGATTTCAATAAGGCGGTTAAGTCTTTTTAATATAAAATGCATAGGCGGTGGAAGATAATGATAAAAAAATCATTCTTTCTTAACCATGAAGTTTTGAGGTTGAAATATATATAATAATAATATTTTAACATATAACGTCCTATACTTGTGTATTGTTTCCACATGTATGAAGAATGTCATGTTACCACACATGCATCCATAATCCATGAAAGTACTATCATAATTATGCATGCTATCACATAATTCATATAATAAACACATAAGGTTACCTTGACCCATATTTGTAGAAAACCCGGTTATAACAGCTCTGAACATGTTAGATGACAAATTCCAATATCAGAGTGCATTAAGGAGGATAGAAACGCTTCCTGGGCTAAGAAAGTCAAGATTTACAATTTTTCGAACTAGAACCCAAAGGAGGAGATTGTTGGGTTCTATATTGTGCTAATATGTTGTATTCAAGTTTTTCTCTCATTTTGTAATAGTTAGTGTTATTGCTTTCTTAGTATAAATAGGTTGTTAGAAGCTTAATTGTAATTAGTCTTGCTAATCACTTTGAAATTCTCTCTCAATAAATATACTTTCAAGCCTTGGTGAAATTCTTTCTCTCCTATCAATTTCTACTTTGAAGATTATCTGATTTGATTGATAATTGGGATTCACATTTTGTTTAGTTCTCGATAATCAATACACATATGCATAGTGCCCTCTTTCTTTTTCTCAAACAAAACTGGAGCTCCCCATGGTGAAGTACTTGGCCTGATAAATCCCTTGTCCGACAAATCCTTCAATTCTATGACCAATTCTTTAAGTTCAGACGGAGCTAATCGATACGGTGCTTTGGCTACAAGTGCTGCTCTAGGTATCAAATGAATACCAAATTCAATAATTATGTCTGGTGGTAATCCAGGTAAATCTTCTAGAAAGACTTCAGGATAATTACTGACAATTGGAATTAATTCTTGCTTACTCTTTTCTTTCTTGGCATCAATTATGTAGGCTAAAAATCCTTGGCATTTCTTTTGAATACATTTTTTGGCTTTCATCACAGATAGCAACCCAACATGATGACCCTGATGATCACCATATATAACAATTGTTTCTCTGTCTGGCAACATAATTCCAATCATCTTTTTATCACAAACTATACTGGCATGATTTTCTGCCATCCAAGCCATCCCTACTACCACATCAAACTCTTTCATAGGCATGAGAAATAGTCTGATCGGTAGTTCGCATCCCTCAATCATAATAGTGCAGTTATTGAACATGCAATTCACAGATACTTGACCATTAGCAGTATCAACTACTAACTTATCGTCAAGTGGCACAAATTTCATACGAGCATATAAGGCAAATTATGGTGTGACAACCCTGCATTTTGAGATTTCAGTTTAGTACCTTATTCCAGGATCTTTATTGAAAACTAAGTCTTTCTAGGATTTAGCCTCGATGAGTAGAAATCATCTTGCTTATTTCCCAAGATTAGTTTGTTAGACCACGTTTCGGTGGGTAGCTAACCAAGTTAGTATATGCAATGCCAAATAGTCTTGAAATGTTTCATTTAAATAAAGTCGATATTTAAGTTCCTTTCTTTTTATATTTAGTTGCCAATTAATTTAAAAGGGTGGTGTTTTAAAAATCTTTTGTCAATTTAATTTGCTTGATTATGTTAGTGGGGTTTTATTATTTAGAAAAATAAAGATATCTTGGGTTTGGGCCTTTAGAGGCCAGCCCATTTCTTCTCAAAAAGCCCCATATAAATACCCCTCTTCTTTTGAAAAATCTTCATTCTCCAAATTCCAACTTTATGTTTTCTCTCTAACGCCATCACCTTCCAGCCGGTTCCAACTTCATTGCAAAACTCAAGGTTTTGTTGTCCTTGAGAGCTTGTTCGAAAACTTCTGTTCAGAGAAGGGATGTTTTAAAGCTGTTCTATTTTCTTTTAAAAGTCTGAAAATCTTTATCTTCTCTCTACTCGGCTTTTTGGCTATTTACGGGATTTAATGAGGAGAGATTATTCATCAAAGACCCATCTGTGTCTTTGTTGGGGATGATAATCTGTGACCCAAGTTCTTTAAATCTCCAAGAAAGAAGGAAAAATTTCTTGCATGTGAGGTCTGATCACATTTTCGGTTGATAGGTCTTGCATGCAACTCGATTCGGATGTATCCCTTTGAAAACCTGTTGGNTTTAATTTGCTTGATTATATTAGTGGGGTTTTATTATTTAGAAAAATAAAGATATCTTGGGCTTGGGCCTTTAGAGGCCAGCCCATTTCTTCTCAAAAAGCCCATATAAATACCCCTCTTCTTTTGAAAAATCTTCAGTCTCCAAATTCCAACTTTATGTTTTCTCTCTAACGCCATCACCTTCCAGCCGGTTCCAACTTCATTGCAAAACTCAAGGTTTTGTTGTCCTTAAGAGCTTGTTCGAAAACTTCTGTTCAGAGAAGGTATGTTTTAAAGTTGTTCTATTTTCTTTTAAAAGTCTGAAAATCTTTATCTTCTCTCTACTCGGTTTTTTGGCTATCTACGGGATTTAAAGAGGAGAGATTATTCATCAAAGACCCATCTGTGTCTTCGTTGGGGATGATAATCTGTGACCCAAGTTCTTTAAATCTCCAAGAAAGAAGGAAAAATTTCTTGCATGTGAGGTCTGATCACATTTTCGGTTGATAGGTCTTGCATGCAACTCGATTCGGATGTATCCCTTTGAAAACCTGTTGGAATCGGGATTATTTTGTTTTCTGGAAGKTATTCAAAGATGTTGGTTTTTGTGTTAAAATCTTTTTAATTCTTGGAAATATTGARCCTACATGCAATCGATGATGAAGGCGTGTGGCTCAAGAATTGTGGTTTATTCTTGAAAAGAGTGTTAAACCCACTCAAAATCTTTTTGGTTTTGGTAATTGGCGGTTGCCATCATTTGATTTAGAATGACATTTAATGATGTCATTACTTGGATTTTAGAAGGTTCTTATTTAATAAATAATTAAATCGGCTTTATTTTATGAAAACACTTGATGGCATGGCATTGAAAACAACTATGCTCTACCTTAGGCAAGAAACTGTTTAGTAATATAGCGCTGGTTTGGCCTGTCAGGAAGTGCGAGCGAGCATAGCAAGTCCTTRAGGAATCATTCGGATAATCGCCAAACTTGTGAGTTCTCACGGCCCCACTTTTAATGCTTTTTCTATGTTTTATGGGTGAAAAGCATGATATTGAGCAAACTTTGCATGATGCGTTTTATGATATTTGTGACTAAAGAACTGTTTAGTCGATGTTTTGATTGAGATATAGTGGGCTAAGGAACTGCTTAGTCAAGTTTTACTTGGAACCTCTTGGGCTAAGGAACTGCTTAGTCGGGTTCATTACCTTGGTTTTGAAAACTGTTTCTGCACTTAGGATAAATGCTAAATTGATGCGCTTGAGAGTATATGTTTCCAAATAAAAGTCCCCGTCCGTACACGCTACTTGTTAACTCGGGTATATTCCCGGGCCGTGGTATTGTGGATAGCCGTTATTGTGTTGACAGTCCCACCCAGAAAGGGGTGCA
>NW_020200766.1:41618-74622 GCF_001531365.2 Cynara cardunculus var. scolymus
AGAAGTTTGCACCCGAGTCAAATAACACTTTAGCATGTTATGAGTTCACAGAATAAGTACATGTTACTACATCGGGTGTAGTTTCTGCTTCGTGTTTGGTCATTTGAAAAGATCATCCCCGTGCCCCACCCAATCCTCCTCTGCTTATACTCGGTTTCCCACGGCCAGTCGATGTATTGTTCCCCATGGTAAGCTGTGGAGCTTTCAACTGTGGGCAATTGTTCTTGAAATGGTCTGGCGAATTTCAATGGAAACATTTTCTATTTTGCCGACAAAAATTCGATGTATGCCCAATTTCACCACAATTAAAACATTTTATTGCCTCTGCTCTACATTCTCCTCGGTGATACTGTCGACACCGGGGACAGGCTCTCTCCATTGGTTTCTGTATTGATTTATTATTAGATTTGACAGTTTTTGATCCTTGATAACTTGCTGAGGACCCTTCCCATTTCCTTTTCTCGATTTGTTTTCCTTCTTCACTTCTATTCTTGTTTCTTTCTATGATCTCTGCTGAATCTACTGCCAATGGAAAAGTGGCAGGATTCATTGCGATAACAAATTCTCTGATTGAGGGCTTTAAACCCCAAATATACCGCTCCACCTTTCTAGCATCTGTTGAGATGTAATGTTCAGCGAAACGTGAGTATTCAATGAACTTTTCTGCATACTCCCTCACAGTTCTGTTTCCTTGCTCTAATTTCAGAAAGTCTTCTTCCATTTTTCTAACTGCTGTTTTGGGACATAACTGCTCTTTCAATCTATTCACAAATTATGCCCATGTCATAGTTTGCAAAATATATGTTCTAGCCAATGATTCTACCTCCCACCAAAATAATGCATTTGACTTCAAAATAGAAACTGCAAATCTAACTTTATCTGATTATGCGCATCAAATGGTGTTGAACACGGATTCTATTTCCTTGATCCAACACATAGCTTTAATTGGATTTCTTTCTCCCGAGAAAGTTGGTGGTTTGCAAGTTAAAAACATTTTTATATCTCCTTACTTGTTATTGACAACTGGGACGACTGGATTAATTTCAAGTCTACCAGTCTCGATTCTTACAGGGATCCCCATAATGAAAGTCAAGGTTTCCCTTAGCTTTCCCATTTCTTCAGCCAACATATCCCTAGTCACATATTCTGGTTGAGGCATCTGTTCCTGATTCATATTTTCAGAGTTGGATTCTGCTTGATTTGTATTAATTTTTGCTTGGCTAATTCTGCCTCTTGTTTGCCTTCTGCCCTGGCCTCTACCTCTACTTCTGCCTCTGTCTCTGCCCTCAGATGTATCAACAAGGGTAAAAATAGGAGAATTCTCTTCTTCATTGGGATTGGGGCGGGTGATCCTTTCAGACATTCTTGATCTACTAGTCATCTATAGATAACAAAGTTAATACACATATTTTCACATTCCCAAATATAATAAAGTGTCCAAGTTCAGTTATGTACCTGTAGATTCAAATTACATTGGCCAGATGTAATCCGAAAATACCTTACACACTTATTCTCTTAACTTATTATATTTATTCCAAAGGTGCTAACTATGTCTGGACCCCTAATATGCAATGAAACAGTTTACGTCTAGGCATCGTGCATGTGAATACATAAATCTCTTAAACTCAGGCTCTGATACCAACTTCTGTAACGTCCCAAAACATACATTGCATATTCAACACATATTTCATACATAGAATATATGTTTTCCCCACATAGGTCCATAATACAAGAGACTATGCTATATGAAATATACAAGTCAAAAATTCCAAAATTATATGCTCTTGTATCTTAACATCTATACTCCAAACATGGCTAATTAAGATCTTCATACAGCTACGCACATAGGGAAATAATTTACAGAATGCTCTTTCCCTTATTATCAATACCTGCACACATATTTTGACTACACAAAATGAGGGTTAGACATCAATGTCTAGTGAGGTTCCCTTTTTATGTAATGCAGAGTGAAGATCACCAAAATATTTAAACCATTTCATATAATGAAGGATAAAACCACATTTTGTTTGAGTCCATCGGACCCCTGGTCTAAAACCGTACATAGGAAATATTTCAACTCATAAGAGGAACGGAGCCCCTCTGGTTCCTCTACCAGAGCTTCTAGTTTCTTGACCAGAGCCTCTAGTTGTACTAAGCAGAGCTCTTGCTCAGGTAACTTCTCATAACGTTCCTTGACTAACGTTGTAGGTAATAAAATAGCTTTTTCCATAACCAAAAATGATTAAAAAGAGTTCATGTATAACCGAAGCTTTTGGTTTAAAAGTCAAGACCAACTAGAGCCTCTAGTTCAACGTGTAAGCCAACCAAAGCCCCTCTGGTCTATATTTTGTATGAAAAAAATCTGAGTATAAAAATCCTTTTCTTAAAAACTTCTTAAAATATGATTTTAACACAGAAGCTTTTATCATTACATACAGAGCCTCTGGTCCTACTAATACATTTAATAAGAACTTGTATTTTTCTCAAATCAATAATCAGAATCCTCTGGTTCTATAGTGAGGACCAACCAGAGCCCCTCTCCAGAGCCCTTCTGATTCCTCATAAAATGAACATTTTGTTACAAAACACTTTTACAAAAAACCAACGGCCATAGGCCATATTTTCCCTTAATCATAACATCAGTACTATTATTTCTAATAAGAACAACATCTCTGAATCCTCAAATCACCAAGAAGTGAGAACTCCAATCTGTTGTAATCTTAAAAATATAATAGCAATAGTTATATCATGCACACACAACGACCATCCTTATTACATCCAAAATTCCCCTTAATAGGAACAACTATATCCATCACACACAACGATCATCCTTATTTCCCCTGAAATTCTTATGAACTATTTTATCCAATGACATGCTGCAGTCATTTCTGTCAGAGTAAACCTCGTTCTTAGTTTTTACCAAAATTTGTAACACCCCCCAAACACCACATTTCCATATAAGACATATTTCATTACATAGAAATATAGTTTACAACATAAGGTCCCTGGACAAGGATTTTTATATGTACAAAATCTACATATGAAAAATCCCGAAACGAATCCTATATCAACACATGTAATACAACATGTATCTTCAAAATAAGCCATCAAAAGCAGATCTTCAAATGCAGATAACAGGTTAGGAAAATAATCATATTTTCGCTTTCCCCTTATTATCCCTGGACCCCGACATTCCTGCATCACATATTTTAAAGACAGAAAATGAGGGTTAGACAAGAAGGGTCTAGTGAGTAAATCCCTTCCTTGCAAATGCAGGGTGATGAACACCAAAATATGATAAAGAAACTTTGCTTAGAAATATTTTGGAATACAAAAAAATGATACATTTCACAATAACATGTAAAATAGTATATACCCAAGAACCTCAGTTCTAGAAAATACCTCTGCTTAAAGATCCAACGTTCCCAATATGAAACAAATATTGTAACCAAAACTTCTTGAATCATCAGACCATTCCTTTGTAAATATTAATAGAAAATATTTAAGGCAATGCTTGCCTGTTATGACGAACCATTTTCCCCTTCTCAATAATGCCTAAATTATTATTTCTAATAGGAATAATATCTTTAATTCATCAGGTCACAAAGAAATGATGACTCAAAGTTATTAAATCCAATTAGTAAYAATAATAAGAGTTATAATATTATCCACATATGACAATGCCACCCTTATTCCAAGTACACCTCTCCTTGATATGCCACTCTTATTCCTCCATCAAAACAGGGCCACTTATCAGAATAGACATAAGTCACCACGTCTGAAGTACCCATTCCCAGGTCCAAGACAAAACAGACAAAAGTCACCATGTCTGGGGGAACTGTACTTAAAACAAGTTTCATACCAAAACAGACTTACGTCACCGCGCTTGGTAGAAACAGTTCACAAAATACAAATCCATACCAAAACAGACTTACGTCACCACGCTTGGTAGGAAGGTTTTCCAAAATATAGTTTCACATCAAAACAAACTTACGTCACCACGCTTGGTWGGAACATATCTTTTTATTTAAAAAGATATAAAATACCCATTTTATAAATCCATAATTAAACCAATTAATAATTATTAATCTATAAAATTTCCAAGAAAACTCAACACTTATAATTATATCAAACAACCATCCGGACAAGTTATCCAGACAAGCAATCCAGACAACATTGTCCCTTTTTCTCCGATGTACAAATCCGGACAACACTTAGAAAAATTTCACTTGAATCCGGTTGAGCCTTGAGCGATTTAGCTCTAACCCGGATAAACCTTGACCGGTTTAAGGAGTAAACCGGATAATACTTGACCGGTTTAAGGCATACATAGAATAAACCTTGAGCGATATAAGAAATAAACCGCATAAAGTTTAGTCGTATTCCTACTTCTCTGTTGAAAACCTTTGTTTGATTTACATAATTCAAATTCACACTAACTCCCTAAATCGCACAACACTTGATCGGTTTATATTTAAATCGGACGATACTTGTCCGGTTTAAAAGCAATCCGATCACCTCTTATTCGGATAAAATTCTAAATCGTACAAGCCTAAAGATAGTATGCAGTTCTTTCAAAAAGCAATTAACCAAAACTTTAGAAGAGAATTTTTAGAAAATACTCACCTTTATGAAGATTTGAAGATGAAAGGTAATTTGAATCCAAATCTTGATTATCCAGACAACTCCTCTCAATTCTCTCTCAAATTCCAAATAAGGCAAGAAGAAAACTTTGCCTGATAACCCTTTCCCACATATATATACTTTCCAAATATGGAAAGTCCGTCAATCAACCCCCATTCACATGCATGCATATAAAAATTTATACACACACATGCACATGTTATGGTTATGTCATACATACACACACACACTGTAATATTCGGGTTTCAAGTTTTGATTTGAGATTTTGAAATGTATAAATATATATATATATATGTGTGTGTGTGAGGATTGTTGCATGGGAAGGGTGTTATAACCGACTTTTATAGTAAAAGGCGGTTGGCACTTGCTATAAATAGCAAGTGCCTTTGAAAAAGAAAAGTTTCTTATGGCTGATTTTAGAAGAAAATCGGAGGGAGAAAAAGAGTGAAAAGAAGCTACAGATATTTGAAGTCAAATTCAAGATCAAAGGTGAGTGTATATGCTTTTGTGAATTAATTGTTTTTATGAAAATTATTGTCATTTGCTCCATTATGAATCTCACTATTTATATATATTGTGCGGATCCAACATAAAATCGGACAAACGCCGTCCGGATAATTTCTAATCCGGATGAATGCTGTCCGGATTCAACTCTAAACCGGACAAGGGTTGTCCGTATTTCTCCTAAATAACCTAAGTATTAACCGGGATCATCTAAACCGCTCATGTGTCATCCGAGGAATGCCCTAAACCGGCCAAGTTTAATCGGTTTAGAACTAAATCACTCAAGCTATGTCCGGATTTCCTTCTTTTAAATTCTAAGGGATTGTCCGGATAACATATCCGGACAAGGTTGACTGGACTTCAAGTCCGGCTAATGTGTTTGAGTTTTTTATATGAAATCATTCATGTTATGTAAAGGCGGTGTAACCGCGAGAGAGGTGTAATGGCGGTGTAACCACGAGAGAGGTGTAATGGCGGTGTAACCGCGAGAGAGGTGTAATGGCGGTGTAATCGCAAGAGAGATGTAATGGCGGTGTAACCGCGAGATAGATGATATGGTGGTGTAACCACGATAGAAATAGATAAATATATGTATCTTTACAGGTTTGATTCTAAACTACTAGTTTGGAAAGTATGCTATTTGTTTGAGACTTGTACACTCACTAGACCTTTTGGGTCTAACGCTCTATTGTTGGACTAACCTGTTTTGTAGGTCTTCATACCTAGCAATATAAAGGAAAGGGAAAAATTTAGAATGGATGACATTTAGTTGCTCATACATGTATTTAAGAAAGTTTTTTTTAGCCCGTGTTTTGTAAACAATATTATATTATGTGATATGAGAATGTGTATGTGGATTATCTGTACACGGGAACTATGGGTTGTTACAGTTGGTATCAGAGCCTTAGTTTAAGGGATCTGGGTATTTGCGAAATACTTAGACTTAAACTAGAAGTGCGGAAGTTATGATAATAGGCTTCACTGGGTCTATGAACATGGGAATATGTTATAGCTGAATCTATTATGAGAAAGATAGATGATATATGACTGATATAATCTGAGTTAAGGATAGATTTGAGGATGAATGTGTTATTATGTTTTGATTATGAGAATAATCATGTGTGTTTAAATGTGACAGAAAAAGTTATACACTAAGAAATGGCAGATAATCCTAATCAATCAGAAAGGACCTCTACTGGTTACGAGAGAGGTCAAGGAAGAAGAAATGTGACTCAAGGGGAAGACCTGGAGAATGTGATGACGATAGAAACACGAAGTCGCAGCAGGGGTCGAGGAAGAGGTAGAGGTGCTAGACAAGAAACTCATGGGGAATAAGAATTGTTGGCCCAAGAAAGTTTAATGTCTGGTCGTGGTAGAGGAAGAGCAAGGGGTGGACACAATGTTCCTGACCCTGGATTTATTACTCAGGAAATGCTGGCAGCTGAATTAGGAAAATTTCAAGAAAGCTTGGTAAATTTATTGGGACGTTCGGTTCCAAATCATCTAGAAATTTTAAGGGAACCTAAGCAGCAGGAAGAAGCTGGAGCCAGTACCCCAGTAACCAGTACATCTGTACCTCTTACTTCGTCCTCAGTACAGAAAGGAGGAGATATCAAGATGTTTATGGCCTGTAAACCTCCCAAGTTTTCTGGTGAGCGTGATCCTGTTAAAGCCATGTGTTGGCTTAAAGAGATAGAGCTGAGTCTGCAAATCAGTAAAAGTGTAGAAGAGGACAAAGTCGTGTTTGTTGTATCTTGTTTGAGATCAAGTGCTTTGTACTGGTGGGAAGTTTTGTCAAGTTCAGATCCGAACATTTTGAAGACCATGTTGTGGGAAAAATTTGTGATTAAGTTCAAAATGCAGTATTGTCCTGGAGTGGTAGTACGAAAGTTAAAAGATGATTTCCTTCGTCTAGAACAAGGAAATATGTCAGTTCGTTAGTATACAGAAGTCTTCATGGAACAATCCCGGTTCGTTGAAGCTTATAATATATCAGAAAATAGTAAAGTGATAAAGTATATTTGGGGTTTGGAGTCTAATCTCTGAAAATATGTGATATCCAGGAATCCGACAACATTTCAGGCGGTAGTTGATGCTGCTGAAATACTTGAACAAGATATTAACCGGCAACCACAAGAAAGTTTTGGAGAGAAAGGAAAGGGGGAAACTACAATGACCGCTTTTCGTAAACCAAGGTTTATGGAAATTTTGAATCGACCCGCCTCAAGGTTTGTTGATAGGGCATGTAACTGATGTCACAAAATACATCACGGAAATTGCAATATAGAATCTCGAGTATGTTTTAAATGTCAGGAAGCAGGACATATATCTCGAGACTGTCGGATGACGCGGAGGTGTTTTACTTGTAATTCATCTCAACATGTAAATGCCGATTGTCTGCAAGCAAAGGGTCGAGGGTCTGGTTTCGTTGGAGGTCGGGGATCTGGATATTTTGGAGGTCGAGGATCTGGGTATGTGCCAACAGGTCGTGGGCAAATGGATAATCGTGTTAATCCAAGTGGACGGGGAGGGATAAGACAGGCAGAGTCTAATGCAAAAAGGAGAGCCTTTCAGATGACGAGAGGTGAGGCGGAAGAGAATCCTGAAGTAGTGATAGGTACATTCCTTGTTAATTCAGTATGTGCCAAAGTTTTATTTGACTCAGGTGCAAATTGTTCTTTTGTGTCACCGTCGTTTGTTAATTGAGCACATTTAGAATCTAAAGCATTGAGTGAGGATCTAATTGTGGAAACAGCAAATGATAGTGAAGTTTCGATTAAGGAAAGAATAGATGATTGTTTCACAAGTATAGAAGGATGTGAGATGCCTATACAATTATTTCCTTTGCCTTTAAGGGAATTTGATATAATTATAGACATGGATTGGTTAGCTAAAAACCAAGCTAACATAGTCTGTGATGAGAAGATGATCCATATAGATTTACCAGAAAAAGGAAAGGTTGTGATTTATGGGATCGACGGGATCGTTACTCTAGTCTTATCTCAATTTTAAAGGCTCGAAAATATGTACGAAAGGGATGTACTAGTTTTCTTGCCTATACTATTGATGTCAAGAAAGAGAAAGAAAAGATAGAAGATATCCCAGTTGTAAGGGAATTTCCTGAGGTATTTTAAGAAGATTTGATAAGTCTACCTCCAGATCAAACGATAGAATTTCAGATCGAATTACTTCCTGGAGCAGCACCCGTTGCTCATGCACCATATAGATTAGCTCCTTCTGAGTAAAGGAGTTAATGTTTCAATTGAAAGAATTATTGGATAAATTTATCCGACCAAGTACTTCCCCGGGGGGTGCGCCTGTGCTTTTTGTGAAAAAGAAGGATGGATCAATGAGGATGTGCATTGATTACCGGGAGTTGAATAAACTGACAATCAAGAATAAGTATCCTCTCCCAAGAATTGATGATTTGTTTGACCAATTGGTTGGGGCTACTTATTTTTCAAAGATTGATTTACGATCCGGTTATCATCAAGTGAAGATTCGAAATGAAGATGTGTCAAAAACAGCATTTCGTACACGATATGGTCATTATGAATTTCTGGTTATACCATTTGGACTCACAAATGCGCCTGCAGCCTTCATGGACATGATGAATAGGGTGTGTCGTCCCTATCTTGATAAATTTGTGATTGTATTCATTCATGATATTCTGATATATTCTTGATCGGAAGAAGAGCATGCTCATCAATTTGAGATTACTTCTAGAGTTTTTGAAACAAGAGAAATTGTATAGCAAGATGTCAAATTGTGAATTTTGGCTACGAGAAGTTTAGTTTTTGGGGCATGTTATCTCAAAAGAAGGCATTAAGGTGGATCCTTTGAAGATTGAAGCTATTAAAAAATGGGAAGCTCCAAAGACTCAACTAAAGTCAGAAGTTTTCTCGGATTGGCTGGGTATTATCGTAAGTTTATACATGATTTCTCTCATATAGCTACTCCATTAACGAAGCTGACCAAGAAAAATGTGAAATATGAGTGGGGTGAAGCGCAAGTTCAGGCCTTTCAAGCGTTAAAAGACAAATTATGCAGTGCACCTATTCTATCGTTGCCCGACGGAATGGAAGATTTCGTGGTATATAGTGATGCGTCAAATATGGGTTTGGGTTGTGTACTGATGCAACGTGGAAAGGTAATAGCTTATGCTTCCAGACAATTAAAAGATCATGAAAGGCAGTACCCTACTCATGATATGAAATTGGCAGCAGTAGTATTTGCTTTGAAAATATGGAGGCACTACCTATACGGAACGAAATGTCAAATTTTCACAGATCATAAGAGCTTGCAACATCTGTTTCATCAGAAAGATCTGAATATGCGTCAGAGGAGATGGCTGGAATTAGTGAGTGATTATGATTGTGAAATTTTATATCATCCCGGAAAAGCAAATGTAGTGGCCGATGCGTTAAGCAGACAAGAGAAAAGTGGAACTATCAAAGCTATAAATCTACAGGTTGAGTTATTACCAAGTATTCAGGAAGAATTGCAAGAATATCAGCACGAGGCAATGAATAGGATAAGGTTAAGCAAGAGAGATTAGGTGGATTGATATCTGAATTTGCAAAAGATTACAGAGAGTTTTGGAAGTTTCAGAACAGGATTTGGGTACCATGCTATGGTGATCTCAGGAAGCGTATTTTGAGTAAGACTCACAAATCACCTTTTGCTATTCATCCAGGTACAAATAAAATGTATCAGGATTTGAAACAACAATATTGGTGGCCATGTATGAAGAAGGATATAGTTAAACATGTTGAGCAATGCCTAACATGTCTTCAGGTAAAGATTGAACACCAACGCCCATATGGTAAGTTGCAATCTTTAGAAATTCCAGTATGGAAATGGGATCACATCACTATGAATTTCATGACCAAATTGACAAGAATATCAAAAGGTTATGATGCTATATGGGTAATAGTAGATCGGTTGTCCAAATCTGCACATTTCTTACCTATGAAGGAATCATATCCAATGGAGAAATTCGCAAAATTATACATTGATGAGGTAGTAACACGACATGGTGTTCCTCTATCAATTGTTTCTGATAGAGATAGTCGGTTCACTTCTATGTTTTGGAAGAGCTTCCAAAGAGAGATGGGTTCACAAATTAAGTTAAGTACAGCTTATCACCCTCTGACTGATGGACAAAGTGAACAAACTATCCAAACATTAGAAGATATGCTTAGAGCATGTTTCATTGATTTCGGAGGATCATGGGATAGTTATTTGGCTCTAGTGCAATTTGCATACAACAATAGCTATCATTCGAGTATTCAGGCAGCACCTTTTGAGGTTCTGTATGGATGCAAATGTCGAACTCCTTTGTGTTGGAATGAAATAGGTGAAAAACAGTTAGCTGGGCTCGAGTTAGTTCAGCAAACTGCAGATAAAATTGGAGTAATACGGGAACGAATGAAAGAGGCACAAGATAGACAACGAAGTTATGCAGATAAACGTCGGAAGCCGATTTAGTTTCAAGTAGGTGATAGAGTGATGTTAAAGGTATCACCTTGGAAATGAATGGTACGTTTTGGAAAAAGAGGGAAGTTAAGTCCAAGATATGTTGGACCATTCCCCATTATTGGAAGGGTTGGGGAAGTGGCGCATAAGTTAGAACTTCCTTTAGAGTTAAGTGGGATCCATGACACGTTTCATGTGTCAAATTTGAGGAAGTGTCTAATAAGTCCAAATATGGCAGTACCGCTACTCGAAATTAAGGTGAATGAAAGACTATGTTTTGAAGATATTACTGATTACAAGGTAAAGAAGCTACGAAACAAACAGATTGGGTTAGTAAAGGTTCAATGGCGTTATCACAAAGGACTAGACGCCACTTGGGAATCGGAGTCTGAAATGTGAATGAAGTATCCGTACCTTTTTGCTTAAATGGAATTCCGGGACGAAATTCTTTTAAGGAGGGAATGTTGTAATATTCGAGTTTCAAGTTTTGATTTGAGATTTTGAAATGTATAAATATATATATATATGTGTGTGTGTGTGTGTGTGTGTGTGAGGATTGGTGTGTGAGAAGGGAGTTATAGTCGACTTTTGTAGTAAAAGGCGGTTATGGCACTTGCTATAAATAGCAAGTGCCTTTGAAAAAGAAAAGTTTCTTTTGGCTGATTTTAGAAGAAAATCGGAGGGAGAAAAAGAGTGAAAAGAAGCTACAGATATTTAAAGTCAAATTCAAGATCAAAGGTGAGTGTATATGGTTTTGTGAATTAATTGCTTTTATGCAAATTATTGTCATTTGCTCCATTATGAATCTCACTGTTTATACACTAGTGGTGTACCCACGCGATGCAGCGCGGGTAAATCACAACTCCGAAACATTAGTTTGGCCTTGAATCATGAGTTTGTGTGAATCACAATTTCGAATAATTGAAGCATAATTTGTTATTTCTTATTATGGGTATGATATTTCATTCCAACACGTCATGCATAGTCACAACAAATTTTCACCACAAAAATAGGCAAAATAATCATTTTTTTAAAGTATAATTTACAATGTTGTTAGGATCAAACGCTTACCCACTACACCAAAAGAAATTGCCTTGGCGAAGGCGCAACTTTATTTTCCTTATAGCGTAGCAGCCAGCGCCACATTTCGATTTAGGAAGATGTTGGAACCGTGACCAACAATCCCCCTCCCAGCATCTTCCGGTACTAATAAGAGCTTCGTTAGAAGTCAATGGCCGCGCAACATGCCTTTCTCATAATTATGCACTCCTTGCATATTATGCACACCATGGGATTCGAACCCGTGACCTGCTCTGATACCAATTGTTAGGATCAAGCGCTTACCCACTACACCAAAAGCAATTGCCTTGGTGAAGGCGCAACTTTATTTCCCTTATAGCGTAGCAGCCAGCGCCACGTTTCGGTTTAGGAAGATGCTGGAACCGTGACCAACAAATGTATTCCCTCCATACAATTACAATGATTATCATATTGGTTGGAATATTATGTATTTACTCATTGATTATTTTACAAAAGGATGTTGTTCACTAATGATCAAAGTAATTATTTATGGATCACAATTTATTTTAAATATTATTGATAGTTTTTTTCCATGGATAGGAAATATCTTGAAAGAATACATGGCCTTCCATCTATTTAGCTAGTATAAAGGGTGAACCTAAGTCTCTGGTATGCCAACCTCTAACACATTTACTAACATGTTCATAATGGCTGCAACGACTGTTAGGACCTGTAAACTCAGTTTTGATATCAATCAAATACTCTGGATGATCTTTAAGACAATCAAAATGCAGCGGAAACAATATAAGAACAAACAGAGTAAGAATCAAGAACACACAGTATATGAGAATGATGAACACGGGAGAATAGCTTCAAAGGTTTTTYAATTGATTGAAAATAAGACGATTACAATTCGGAAGCACACTGAATTACAAAGGCCTAGCTGTTATTTATACTAGTTCCTAACGACCTTTCTGACATGACCTAGACAAGTGAAATCATCCAAGCCATTCAAATAAAGTCGATTACAGACCTAGTCACGTGAGAGGCACGTGCAGCTAATCAACCTAAGAAAAACAGTAAGAAGAGATTCTCCACAGAAGATGAACCGCAGACCCTCTGTGAGCCATCCCAGAGGCTCTGCTGCATATGACTTGTAAGCTCTTGATAACAGAGGACCATTTTCCAGAACCTCTGTGAGAGACAACAGAGRTTCTSTSAATCTTKACTTRTACGAGCAAACAGCTTCTGTTGCTGGTCCTCTGTTGTCTTCTGTGGAATAAACCTTTCTGTCAACACTTGCAGAAATCTTTTTCATACTTTTACATTAAGTAAATATTGGAGCTAACAACGACATATCCACAAAGGATGACAATCAACTCCCACCTTCTACAAGAACATTTAATATTCTCATCTACTACACATTGGGATTCCCATGGACCACTAACCTTGTATTGATCCCCATCATTCCATAGAACTTGGTATTTGGCAGTTTCAGTCTTTATGTCACCCAAAATCTTAGGGACCATTTACCAAATGCTTACCTGGGTAAGCGCTTATCAAGTCACATTACCTTATTGGATGAATATGACAATGAGTACAAATCTTACCCAACAAGAGTGAAGGCAAGGACCGAGAGTCTTACCCGGTAAGTGATGGCAACGACTCTTACCACGGTTAGCACTTATCGGGTAAATTGTTACATACAAAGTCGTTTTGGTGGACTAAATTTTACCCAGTAAGTAAACAATGAATTTTACCGGTAAACGCTTACCGGGTAAGTGTTTAAGTAAACGGCCCCTTAGTCATTGTTGGTGTTAGAGGACCAACATACTTTTTGATCAACGTTTGAACATTGCAATACTTTTCACTAAATAGTGCTTTGTGTACTCCAATGCAATAATGATTGGCTTATCCCTCCCATCGACCAGCTGCTTGTTGAACACCTCACACATATTGTTCAATAGGACATCTCTATGGCATCTTCTTGCAGCATTGTCAACATTCTATTCAAGTACAAGTAACAATGTGACCATGTATGAATGTTACAACAACGTAACCTGACTATACAATAATGTAACTGGCATGTGAACTGTGATCTTGAACAATGTTTTTGATAGATATGGTTCAATCAGTCATGTGTAGGAGCATTAAAACCTTTTAACTCTTCCATCACAGTTTTAAACTCTGGAACTGTATAGGACGTGGAACGCTACCAAAGATGGTCTTTGTAAGCCTTTTCCTTCCATAATTGTTTCATATTTTCATTGACGTGTCTCAAACAATTCATGTGCTATGTACAAGGGAAGACTTTTGCTAATGCTAGAATGATGCCCTATGTATACAAAACAAGAAACAAGTTAGGAGTTTTAAGATACAACCCAATTTCTAGGTACAAAATGGTAACAAAAATGCACAAGTTTTGACATACCTTTTGTCTATCACTTATAAAATTGAAATTGGAATTAACAACCAAATCTAGATCATCACCAAGGTATTCTAAGAACCAAGTCCAAGATGATATTATTTCTGCCTCAACAAAACCATATGCTAGCGATATATACCATTATTAAAATCAATCCCAACAGTCAAGTCCATTAACCTACAAAGTAATGTGGACTAACCAAAAGAACCTTTGAATCCAAAGATCCCATCAACCCCTAATATTTAGTCAAGATGTTAATYATATATGACGTAGAAAAACTTCTTTTTATAGAAGTAACTTAAAATATAGAATTTAGGAAGCATCAAAAAAGAAGAAACAACCCAAACTATTTGTTTACAACTCACAGTCAACTGGTTGTTAGTAAGTGAGAGTGTATGCAGCACACTGCAATTCTCCAGGGATGAAGACTTCAATCTACACTTTAGAAGGAATTTAGAAACAAGTTTCTAGACAAATTTAGCATTCATCAAATGCATCTCAATGTTAGATTTTAAACAGTTCCCTCTTTTCAAGATGACTCATCGACTATTTCAACCATTATTATACTTGCACAAGTATGAAGATTCATAACAGGGATGAAGCAGTGAACCACCAAAGACAATCCGTTGGCTAAATTTATTACTTGTGCACCATTTCTGTTTCAAGAACCTGTTAATTGTTGTAGGTTACTCCCTGAACATGTTAGTTTTCTTTTTTTGACCTTGGTTCAAACAGAACAGTCAAAGACCAACACAAGTCCCAAATGGTGCATCTAGACCAGCAATGGTGTATGCCGCTACCAAACTTGATGAGAACAACATCATGGGTTCGAATCTGTATGAAACGGAAAGAAAGAATGCATACAAAATCTGCAGCTATGTTTTACTAATTGAGAATTAATGTTGCAGCGATGTTTTAGTAAACCCAAAAAGTCATGGGTTCGAATCTGTATACACGTTGCTGGTGATCAAATTATGGATGCCAAGAATCGAAACATTTTCAGACAAGAAAGTATGTATATATACCTGACCTGTGATGATTGTAGAGCTGATTGGGCTTTTCATGCAAAACAAAGTAACTCCAGTTATTTTCTTTCATTCTTTGATAGTTAGAACAATGTATTCATGTAAGGACACAGGTCCAGCTGAATCCAAAAGCCAAACTGATCTGATTCTGATAAAAAAAATAGCGAGCACAAAATCTCAAAAAGTAAAATCATATATTGAATTAGAATGCTTCCTACCTACTTGCTTACATCAATTCTTCCCCACAATCACTTCTATTGGCTTAAATGAGTTACTGTTATAAACATCAATMGCAAGATAAAGGTAAAGTTAAAATCTCATCAGACAGTCAGTTGAGATTAGTTCATTTTGTGATTGTAAGTTAGATTGAAAAAGAGTCCTCTTGCTCCTTCTGCTATGTCTTGAAATTTTGTTTTTATTCTTTCTAATAAGGAGTACATTTATATCAAGAACCCCAAACCAAAAGAAAGAAAGAAATGCAGTAGATTTACTTTTGAACTATAAATTGTCATGGATCACTGACTGTTACCCTTAATTTAACAAAAACCAAGCATAATGTAGGTCACTTGTAATACTATCATAATAAGAAATTCCAACTCTGTAACAGTTCTTGTAATGATAGAAACATGGGTCATTACTCATTAGGCAAATACCCCTCCCCTAACCCTAAAAACAAACAACCTAAAGTAGCAGCCATGCATTCTTGCAATAGAAGAGTAAGATTAGTGCTATACATTTACAGAATCAGTAGGTAAACATATAAAGAACACTTGAAAATGAGTTTTTGAAAATGTAAACAGTCAGTTAACAGAGTTTTTGAAACTTAAGACCACTTGAAGAGGGGGATGGGTTCAAATGAACACTCAACAACCAGGAAATATATATGTACTGCATTTAGGTATTTGCCTGATGCACCATGYTTTTGTCACTACAAGAACTATACAAAAACTTAATGCTAATATATTTCTTGTAAATATTTTGCATATACCTGTCACGAAATGGTTACTTTATTTAACTTGATAAAAATTACCTTCYSTGSTGGAAGATCAAAGCCAAGAAAGGATAATAGCATATGACTCTGGCAAAATCTCATCAAAGTGAGTTAGACCCTGTAAAGAATTAAGATGTCAATAGATATAAACTCCAACTTAAACTCAGCTTCTAACTTATAGGACTTCCTTGCAAGAATAAGGCAAAGTTTAGTTTCCTTGCATGAAGGAACCAATAAACATGAACAGCAAGAGCAATACCATAAGCACACAAACACAACCAAAAATAAGAAAATAGAAAAACACAACCAACAATTTATTTGTGCCATGAATAGATTAAGAGATGGTAGATAGAGATGAAGCATACCATAACATATGAACCTGTAGGACCCTGTAATCAAGATCATGAAATCGCTAGGGTTTTAAAATGGAAATGGAGAAATCAAAAATTCAAAATTTTGGTTATATGCACAGATGAGGTCGTCTTGGAAAGACACAAATTTGATACATCAAATCGGCCATTTGTGCAAAGGTAGCAGCAATCGAAGAAAGCGAGGTCTGACTTTACCAAACTGGTTTTGGCGCACAAGGGAGAGATGGAAAAGGAAGAAGAAAATTGTTAGAGAAGAAAGAAGCGTCTGGCCTTACCAAAACGGTTTTGGCGCACAGGGGAACTGCTGGAAAAGGATAGAGAAGAGGATTGGCGCACATGGGAGCTACCAGAAGAGGACTTTAACCATTGAAATTAAAGTTAATGCATTAACAAGTTGTATATTGTGGTTTATAACTTGTTATTAAGAGTTTTTTGAATTTCTTCCATAAAATGGTTGTAATATATTCTTTAAGAGTTGTAATTAAGAGAATGACCTAAATGCTTATATATGTAGTATAGATATTGTGCGGATCCAACATAAAACCAGACAAACGCCGTCCGGATAATTTCTAATCCGGATGAATGCTGTTCGGATTCAACTTTAAACAAGACAAGGGTTGTCTGTATTTGTCCTAAATCACCTAAGTATTAACCGGGTTCAACTAAACCGCTCATGTGTCATCCGGGGAATGCCCTAAACCGGCCAAGTGTTAATCGTTTTAGAACTAAATCGCTCAAGCTATGTCCGGATTTCCTTCTTTTAAATTCTAAGGGATTGTCCGGATTACATATTCGGACAAGGTTGACCGGACTTCAAATCCGGCTAATGTGTTTGAGTTTTTTATATGAAATCGCTCATGTTATGTAAAGGCGGTGTAACCGCGAGAGAGATGAAATGGCGGTGTAACCGCGAGAGAAGATGAAATGGCAGTGTAACCGCGAAAGAAGATGAAATGGCGGTGTAACCGCGAGAGAGGTGAAATGGCGGTGTAACCGCGAGAGAGATGATATGGCGGTGTAACCGCGAAAGAAATAGATAAATATATGTATTTGTACAGGTTTGATTCTAAACTACTAGTTCAGAAAGTATGTTATTTGTTTGAGATTTGTACACTCACTAGACCTTTTGGGTCTAACGCTCAGTTGTTGGACTAACCTGTTTTGCAGGTCTTCATACCTCGCAAGATAAAGGAAAGGGAAAAGTGTAGAAGGGATGACATTTAGTTGCTCATAAATGTATTTAAGAAAGTTTTTGTTAGCCCGTGTTTTGTAAACACTACTATATTATGTGATATGAGAATGTGTATGTGGATTATCTGTACATGGGAATTGTGGGTTGTTACACACACACGCACACAAATATATATATATATATATCCACATATTTTGCATATAATCCATGCATGAAATACACATAAATACGTATTTTTATCCATGTAAGAATGTATTCACATAAACAATTAACTCACATAATAATCATTTTGGGTAATAATCAGGACCTGGTTATCACAAAATCTATAGACTATTTCATCCAATGACGGATCAAAGTCATATACGTTAGAGTGAACCTCTTCCATAGTTTTAGCCAATCATGGTCTCAAAATATGTTTATATTCAAACCCTTTTAATCTCAAGAACAAACTGTTATGTGGCTGATTTCTCAAATCATATAATCTTCTTAAAATCCTTAACACATGATATCATTCTCAAAACTGTTATTAAAGAACAGTTTCTGCTTAAATCTCTCCAAAACAGTTTCAAATTTCAAAATCATAAAACATTCCTTTTTAAACTGTTTAGAAACAGTTTTACCAAATTCTTTTCTAAATCTCAGACCACCAAAACTCAATAGTTTATAAAATCATATACCAGATTAAAACTCACAGTTAATAATCAATGGTAGTTTAAAAACTCACCTTAATCAAACACAGATTCTGCAGATAATATCACACAACAATTCACAGAATGTTTAAGAACTTTTAGGACTGCAATGTCCTTCAAGAAATGATCTTCACCGTCTCAAAACACCTTTCTCTCTCAAACAGGTTTTCTGTTCTAAATAAAAGTGATAAGGTTAGAACCTTATCCCTTTCTTTAAATATCCTTACCAGGAGGTGGAGGATTTCTCTTTATTATAAAAATGGTTTGGGCGGTGGAGCTTATTTTATTAACAATCACCTTTCTTCACTATGAAGATATTGCATTTTTACGTATTAAAATAATCAAATACTCATGTATGTTCCATATCACATGTATGCAAATATACAATCATGTATGCATCTTTTCACATATATGCATACTCTTTCTGCATTAATTAAATAATCATGCATGCCATCATGTAATTTCAAATAATAATCACGTATAGGTTACCTCAACCCAGGTTGTCTGAAACCCGATTATAACAAAATCGTTGCATACATGCTCTGATACCAATTGATAGTCCCAACATTCAATCAATTTTCAATCTTCATCAAGAACACACAATAAATGGCAATTTCAAGATTATGATACTTCAGAGAAAAAGTCAACAAGTGAAAGTCTTGTATATATCATCAAAGCTCACTATTACAAGGTTAATGACAATTATGCTCTCTCTTACTTAGTATATTCACACTATTAACAAGGAAACTAAACCTATTTATAGTTCTAAACAATACAAGAAATACAAAGATACTTTCAAGAATGAATACTACAATTAAACTCTAAAACTGAAGCTTAACATTCTCCCCCCCCCCCCTTTTTCAACAAGTCAATGTCTTGTATATATCATCAAAGCTCACTATTAGAAGGTTAATGACAATTAAGCTCTCTACTCACTTAGCATCCTAAGAACTAAACCTATTTATAGGTCTAAACAATACAAGAAATACAACGAATACTTTCGAGAATGAATACAATAATTAAACTCTAAGAAAAAAGATTATACAAGCGAATTTGAAAAGATTTGCTTACTATTTTACGAATTGACGGCATACTTTTGAAGATTCATTCATTCTGGTGTATGATGCAAATGCTTCTCATTTCATTATAAGAGGGAGTATATATATAATGAATAAAAATTTCTACGTCAGTTCTGAAGATTGGGAATTTATCAAAGATTCAAGGAGTGGATGTGATGACTGCTGTTTATTGCTGAAGATTTTTTTTATTGTTCGAGGGGGAGTTGAATGTGAAGATCTTATTTTAATAGATTTTTAAAGGAAATATTACAAGTGGGAAGAATGTTTTATTTTAAAGAAGAAATCTGATTCTTGGGGAGAAAGTTTGGTTTGAACTTGATAAATTTTGATCTCAGGGGAGAATGTTACATCTTCAAAAGGAAGAATGTTGGAATGTTTAAGAGAGAATCTAAAATTTTCTGATGCTGTTCAAGTGAAAGTTTTTGAAGAAGTTCGTTAAAGATCATATTTCTTAAAGATTAAATCTGAACTCTGTTGCTGATTCATTTTTTCATCAAAGAAAGATTTAGAGAATGTTTTAGTTCTACATTCAAGGGAAGAATGTTTTTGCAAAGGTGATAATGTTTTTGAAAAGGGAAGTATGTTTGAAGAATGTCAGAGGGAGAATGTTAGAAGATTGTCTTGAAGATTTAAAGAAGACTTGTAAAGAAGACTTAAAGGTGCTTAAAGATTCAAAGATTCAAAAGGGATTCAAAATGTATAGACTCTTTCAAGCCTGAATCCAAAGGGGAGAATGTTAGGCTTGAGTTTTAGAGTTTAGTTGTTGTATTCATTCTTGAAAGTATCTTTGTATTTCTTGTATTGTTAAGTAAGAGAGAGCTTAATTGTCATTAACCTTGTAATAATGAGCTTTGATGATATATACAAGACTTTGACTTGTTGACTTTCTCTTTCAAGTATCATAATCTTGAAATTGCCATTTATTGTGTGTTCTTGATGAAGATTAAGATTGATTGAATATTGGGACTATCAGTATAAATAGCTTGTAATGAATGTTTGTAGAAGATCTAAAACGTCCTATTCATTTGTTATGTTATAAAAAGAAGTTATAGAGAGAAACATGTATAGTGAGAGACTAATCAATATACATGATGATTTGATCTGTAGATTGTTGTTCTTAATTGTTTAATTTATTGTTACCTGATTGAAACAGGGTTTAACAAACTCGGTCTTCCTCGTCACTAACTCCGCAAGTTTTTTATAATGGCTCGTGAAGTAAGTTTTTCTCTATCTCGTATCAACATAAACCGTTCTCTTTAAGTTTTGGTTGCATGTTATCTTATAAGTTATAATCACATATTTGTCTCCTATGATTTTTGATGCATAAATATGTGTTTTAATATAGATCTAAAAGAAAATTCTCGGATTATAGACTTGTTCTTTGTACCTCCTGGAATATTTTTTTAAATCCATGTTCCTATAATTTAGACTAACAACATATCAATGTATTGTAATTAAGTAATGTTAATCACTGCTTTCTTACGGTATTTTCATAGTAATTTACATTTTAGTCCCTTAATTTAGAGTAATTACAGTTTTGGTTCTTGTACATAGAACCATTTATAGATTGGTACATGTACTTAATTTATTGATTGATTTGGTCCCTACAATTTAAGTAATTAGGTTAGTTACAGATTTATGGTTTCTATAGTTAGAGTAAGTATAAATTAGGTCCCCACACTTAAAGTAGTTACATATTTGATCTATACTTAAAATTAATTACAAATTTGATCCCTGATTTTAGAGTAATTATAGATTTGGTCCATATAATTAGATTAGTTACAGATTTGCTCCCTATAATAAGAGTACTTAAATTTTTGGTCCATACACTTAGAGTAGTTACAGATTAGGTCTGTATACTTAAAATTAATTAAAAATTTGGTTCCTATAGTTAGATTAGTTATAGATTTGGACCCTATAATTAGAGTACTTACATAATTGGTCCATGTACTTAGAGTAGTTACAAAGTTCGTTCTTGTACATAGAGTTAATTGTCCATGTAATTACAGTAAGTACATATTTTGTCCCTGCAATTACATTAAGTACATATTTGGTCCCTGTAATTATAGTAAATACATGTTAAGTCCCTGTAATTATAGTTTTGGTCCTTATAATTATATAAATTACAAATTTGGTTCCTATAATCATAACAATTGAATTACTATGTTGAAGGATTTTTACTAGGCATCATTGACACTAAAGTGTCGGGTACCTGTTGCATCAGATATCAAGGCTAAGTTGAGTCTTAGGCCTATGCAATCCATAAATTCCTATAGAGACAAGTCTTCCCCGATAATGAAGGGGCTGATGAGATGTGGTTCAATGTTGGTGGGCACTTTCTTCAGTAAGGGCAATAGGAGCTTTTTTTTCTTTTCACAGAACTTCGTTTCTGACCCAAGCCCAACATTTGTACCCTACGAGATGACTGCTTCATCCCTAAGGTGTTTCTATCCACACCTGGACCTTTACCATAAGATCCCACACAATTAATGGTTCTGACATTGTTAGCAAGTTTGAGGATATAGAGGGCCTATCAAACGATGATGGTGTTTGACTTTGTTTACTGATGATGGTGGATGTGAGTTTTTTTGGCCGTCAGTGTCGTCAGCTGGTTAATGACTCATTGATTAGGGTTGTAGAGGATCTTAAAGTTTAGAACCAGATCTATGGGGATCCTACATCTAGGCACCCACTTTCAAGAAGATGCATGGTGCGATCCAAAAATTCATCAACAAGAAAGAAAAGATGACTATGATAGGATTCTTATACGCCTTCTAGGTTAGTTAATTACTATCAATAAATATTTTTACATTTGAAATCGGTTTCCTTTTTTTAACTCCATATAATTGTTTGTTTGGTTGTCTAATTCCATATAGGGATATTGGAGATGTTTCCCGTCGCCAATACCTATTTTTTCTACAGAGACAGGTTTCCAAGGAAGTTTGCTAGGATAGGAGCGTGATACTCACTAAGGCTCATCACATTGATTTCTTTATTGTGTCTACGGTAAGTTCCTTTTTTTAATTAAAATACTTAAATGTTATTTGAAATGTTAATTGTGAAATTATAATGTCATATGTTTTGAATACCATATCTTGAGAGGGTGCCACATGAGAGCCTTTGTAGCACTCCCTGAGTGAGGAAAATGGCTATGGTATAGAGAGAGCCATCAAGAACAAGCAGGGCCTACGACCGTCGAAAGGGTCGAGACCCACGCGACAGCCACGAGTGCTACATACCTCCTCCTCTTTCATCTAATGAAATTGATTTTCCAGGGGCAACCCATCATGATGACTTGGGCCCCGAACACCATCTAGAGGTTACTGAGGAATATGTGCCCCCTTTCTATATGACATTTTCCGACCATCACCATATGCCACTTCCCGACCCATATGCATTGAAGTGGGATAATTTGTTGTAATATCCGGTTTAGGTATTTTTAATGGTTTTAAATTTGTTTGGTAATTTTTTTGGTGCTTGAGGTAAGATTATAGGTGTGAGTGTGTGTGTGCTTTAGTTTTGATTAAAAGTTTATGAGGGAGAAATGGGGAGTCGGCAGTATGCACCGCCCCCATAACTCTCCAGATTACTATAAATAGTAAACGGTTTTACCATAAATTGTTTACACACTCATATACTAGGAAAGAAAAAGGGGTTAGGAGCAAAATTGGAGATCTAAATCGCAGGTAGAAATCTGGACATTATCAACATTTAATGGTGAGTGTTATATGCTTGAAGTCTCAATTGATTGTATGACAAATTGACTGTTTTTGGAATTTGCCTATTATGATTCATTACAATGTATTGTGCGGATTTGTTTCTAAACCGGACAAGTGGTGTCCGGGGTTCTACCTAAACCGGACAAGGGGTGTCTGGATTTGCCTTAAACCGCCCAAGAGGCAACCGGTAATCTTCTTACATTGCTCAAATATCAACCGGGTTCACCTAAACCGCCCGTATGTCGTTCGATATAGCCTTAAACCGCCCAAGTGTTATCCGGTTCAGAGCAATACCGCCCAAGCCTTGTCTGGATTATCACTTTTTGGTTCTAAGTCATTGTCCGGATTTCATATCCGGACAGTGATGACCGAATTTCCATATCCGACTGAATTTTGATTAAGTTCCATTATCAGAGATGTAATGGCGGTGTAACCGCGAGAGAGAGAGAGAGAGAGAGAGAGAGATGAAATGGCGGTGTAACCGCGAGAGAGATGTAATGGTGGTATAACCGCAAGAGAGATGAAATGGCGGTGCGAACGCCAGAGAGAAAAGGATCTTTGATAAATTTAGATAAAATGCTCGTGTCTATACAGGTTTGATTCTAAACTGTTAGTTTGGAATGCAAGTTATTTATATGAGATTTGTACACTCACTAGACCTTTTGGGTCTAATGCTTAGTTGTTGGATTAACCGGTTTTGTAGGTCATCATACCTCGTAGGATAAAGGCAAGGGGAAAGTTTAGAATTGATGAAATTTAGTTGCTCATAAATTTATTGAACACAGTTTTTTGATAGCTCGTGTTTTGTAAACATTATTACATTAACTTTTATGAATATGTGTATGTGGATTATCTGTACGTCGAAATTGTGGGTTGTTACAGTTGGTATCAGAGCCTTAGTTTAAGGGATCTGGGTATTTGCGAAATACTTAGACTTAAACTAGAGGTGTGGAAGTTATGATAATAGGTTTCATTGGGACTATGAACATGGGAATATGTTATAGCTGAACCTATTATGAGAAAGATAGATTATATATGACTGATATAATCTTGAATTATGAATAGACTTGAGGATAAACATGTTATTATGTTTTGATTATGTGAATAATCATATGTGTTTAAATGTACATAAAGAGACGTACAACTTAAAAATGGCAGATAATCCTAAACAATCGGAAAGGACCTCTACTGGTTATGGAAGAGGTCGGGGAAGAAGAAATGTGACTCAAAGAGAAGACCTATAAAATATGATGACAATAGAAACACGAAGTCGCAGCCGGGGTCGAGGAAGAGGAAGAGGTACTAGACGAGAAACTCATATGGAACAGGAATTGTCGGTCGAAGAAAGTTCGATGTCTGGCCGTGGTAGAGGAGGAGCAAGGGGTGGACACAATGTTCCAAATTCCAGATTTATTACTCAGGAAATGTTGGCAGCTAAGTTGGGAAAATTTTGTCACACCCCGCTAAAGCAGAAACACGATGTGTAACAGGTAAGCATATCATAGCACCAATTAATAGATAACACCATTAAAGAACATAATCTAGAAGTTTACAAGTCCATAACCAAACTGTTTTCGATGAAGACAACCTCATTTACTGAGAGCGGTTTCTAAAACTTGTGAACAGGTGTTATCGCAAAAGTGCTTCCAAAACTTCCATACTTACTTATTTTCCTAAAAAGCATGAAACATAAAATGACGTCAACTACAAAGAGTTGGTGAGTTCACGGGTTTTCATATGCACAAAATATTTACAATGCATAAATCAGTTCTTGCAAACTAATACATAAACTTGCACAAGATAAATGTAAATTTCTAATGATGTTTAAAACTTGAGACGCTATTGAGCCTTACCTGACCAGTGTACCCCATTGTTTTACGAACTACCATAAAGTGGCCCGCTCGCTCACTTAGGTACCACGGTTCATATCAGTACTACTTCAGCGGTGGCCCGTTCGCACACATGAGTAGACTATTAAACATAGGTAATGTGCACCCGTTTTTGGGTGGGACTGTCAACACWATAGCGGTTATCCACAATTACTACGACCCAGGAACGTGCCCGAGCTAACTAGTAGCATTTACGGAAGGGGACTTTTTAAAATATACTCTCAAGTACATCAATTTATCATTTATACATAGTGCAATAACAATCAATTTTTCATGATTTMAACAATTTTTGACTAAACAGTTCTTTAGTCCAACAGTTTTACAACTAAACAGTATAGTTTGCAGTCTTTCATGCTTTTACCCCAATTTTAATAAACAAAACAGTAAAAGTGGGGTCGTGTATACTCACAAGTTTGCTGATGAATATCCAAGATCTTGATGACGTTTGATGCACTAAACGTCCGCCCAACTCTCCTAAACAGTCCAAAATCCAATAGTTAGATCACCTATCGTGTCTCGATAAAGATAAAGTCAAATTATATCTTATGTAATGCCAATAAGTTTTTATGGATTAAAGTTGATACTTATTCATTGTTCTTAAAAATGGTCCAATATTTATGTATTTTAAGATCAAAGTCTTTTGCACAAAAAGTTACCACTTGGACAGAATATAAATTCTGTTTCTGGATTTTTGGTCTTACAAATTACTGTCAAAAGGAACCTTCCATAAGTCATTTTGTGTCCAAATTTTTATACCACTAATGTTACTGTGTTAGACAACTTCTGTCCATATTCCACACATTTTGGAAGTGTTTTTAGTAATTTAAATGTCCAACTCATTTTCACATGTCAACGGAATCTGGACAGATTGCATCCTGTCAAATCTGAGGTCAAATGGAAGGTCTAATCTTAACATTTTTCAATGATTTCACTTGAGTTGTAAACTTAACTCATTAATTCAACTTCCAGAAAAAGAATCACATATTTTTGTTAGTTTTTGAGAGAGTTATGTCACTTTGAACATGCATGTACATTTCTGTCCAACAGTATCATTTTGCACCAGAGTTTTGTATCAAGCATTTAAATGCTCAAAACTTAATAATTTTGAGTGAAACAAAAAAAATAGAACAACAATTCTTCAAAGTAAACTCCAGAAGAGAAATCAAATATTTTTGATGAGCTTTGAAGTAGTTATGTATGTTCTAAGTAGGGTTTACCTACTGTTGAAGATACTGTTGCATACATAACTTGTTCTAAATGATTGGAGGGTCAAAACTCCTCCTTTTTACACGATTCCAGTTGAAAAATAACCATAATCCTCAAAGTACATTTTAAAAGAAAAATCAGAGAATTTGGACTTTTATTTTAGAAGATGCGGACGCCACAATTGCTAGTAAACAATCTGTCAGTTCCAAAATGCCACTTTTAATGGTTAAATTCCACATGCAGTGTGGTTTTACCCCATTTCTTTGAGTTCTAAGTTTATAGATCATAGATTATCACCATTTTGAAGACATTTTCATGTCTTTGATGATTAATCTCCCATCTTAGATCCTCCAGAAAATTTGAGCTCAAAAAGAAGAAAGAAATGTGTAGAAATTGAGAATAATGTTGGAAAAATACAAAGACAACGTAACTAATCTATTACCTTTTGCTTGCTACTACTTGAAGATTTGAATGTTCTTCAAGATTTATGGAATTTAAGGGAGGTTTGGATGGTTCGATTTGGCTGGAGTGGATGAGGAAGAGTCTTAGAGTGAGAAAGGAGTAATATAAATGAAGGTAGGAATGAGAGATTTCAAAAGAAAGTGGGGTTTTTATATGTGGTCTAAATAAGAATAAAGGGCCCGGCCCTTTTCAAGGCCCAAACCATTTTAAGTGTTAGCTTAAATACAATTTGTCAGATATTGATAAAAATATCAGTATTAGATCAAAATTCCAAATTTTTGTAAATTTATTTGGACATTCAAATGAGACTTTTACATTTTTAATTTGGATTTTAGAATATCAACTTTATTATGTTTGGAGAATCTTTAATGTATTTGGTATTACATAAGTTTTCCTTATCAGTTACCTGTCGAGACAGGGTTTTCTGAACTATAATTTGGAAACTAAGCCAAATGAATTCTAATTAATCATGACTAGTCCCTAATAAAATATAATTCTAAATATAGAAACCCTATAAAGATGCTAACCTGATGCTCCAAAAATGATGGATGTCACAGTCTCCCCATGCCGGAAGAATTTCGTCCCAAAATTTTATTCGTCAGTTCCTAGCTTTGGACCCGTTTGAGAACAAGTGAGGATACTTGTTTTTCATAAAATCTTCTCTTTTCCACATGTACTCCAGCCCATGCCTTGAGTCCAATGAACTTTTACAATCGGGATCTTACTACGCCTCAACTGCTTGACTTCTCTATCCATGAAATGACCAGCGTTTCGTCGGTTAAGCACTTTTTGAAGTTTGATACATGAAACAAATCATGAATGGTGCTTAACTCCTGTGGCAAATTTAGCTTGTATGCCATTGGTCCAATTCTCTCAGTTATTTCAAATGAACCAATATATCGGGGACCTAATTTGCCTCTTTTCCCAAAACGCATTATTCCTTTCCATGGTGAGACTTTTAAGAGTACTTTATCTCCTTTTTGGAATTCTAATGGTCTCCTCCAATTATTAGCATAACTTTTCTGGCGATCTCTTGCAGCCTTGAGTCGATCCTTTATAATTACAATCTTGTCAGTAGTTTCCTGAACAACATTGGGTCTAGTTAATTGCCGATCGCCGATTTCTAGCCAACTGAGTGGAGATCTGCACTTGCGCCCATATAATGCTTCGTAAGGCACACACTGAATGTTGGCATGATAGCTATTATTGTACGCAAATTCGACTAACAGAAGGTGCGTATCCCAGCTTCCACCAAAATCTATGGCACAAGCGCGCAACATGTCTTCAAGTGTCTGGATTGTTCTTTCCATTTGTCCATCCGTTTGAGGGTGGTATGAAGTACTTAGGTCTAGACGTGTACCCAACCCTTCTTAAAGTGATTGCCAAAATCTTGACGTAAATCGATTGTCTCTATCCGAAATGATGGAAAGAGGTACCCCATGTCGGGTGATGATTTCATTTATGTAAATTTGAGCCAACTTCTCCATCTTATAATCTTCTCGGATTGGTAGAAAATGAGCAGATTTTGTTAGTCGATCTACAATTACCCAAATTGCATCATGCCCTTTCCCAGTCCTGGGCAACTTAGTTATGAAGTCCATTGATATTTGTTCCCACTTCCACTGGGGAATTTCAGGCTGTTGGAGTAGACCGGATGGTTTTTGGTGTTCGGCCTTGACCATTGCACAAGTTAAACACTTATTCACATACAAGGCAATGTCTTTCTTCATTCCAGGCCACCAATAGTGTTCCTTAAGGTCTTTATACATGTTATCCGCTCCCGGGTGGATTGAGTATTTTGATCGATGGGCTTCATCCAAAATTATGGATTTAAGATTGCCATCAGATTTTAGTTGAAACTTAGTCTCTATGTGGTGTAAGGCCTCATTCTTCAAATTTTCTTCCTTTAATGCTTCTTTTTAGTCCTCGAGAATTTGTGCTTTCAAACTCGTGCTTACTAATATTCCCAAAGCTCGCACTCTTGTTGGTTTCACCCTTTCTTTTCTACTCAAAGCATCAGCTACTACATTAGCCTTGCCTGGATGGTACTTAATTTCACAGTCATAATCATTAAGCAGTTCAACCCATCTTCTTTGTCTCATATTTAACATTTTCTGATTGAGGATGTGTTGAAGGCTTTTGTGATCAGTAAACACAGTGCACTTGGTACCATAAGGGTAATGTCTCCATATCTTAAGCGCAAATACTACGGCTCCTAATTCTAGGTCATGCGTAGTATAGTTCTTCTCGTGCACTTTGAGTTGTCTTGAGGCATATCCAATGACCTTATCTTTTTGCATTAGTACGCATCCTAATCCTTGATGTGATGCGTCACAATATACCACAAAGTTTTCTGAGCCTTCTAGTAAGGATAAAATAGGTGCATTACATAGCCTATGCTTAAGAGTCTTGAATGCTTCTTCTTGCTTCTCTCCTCAAACAAATTTCTTGTCTTTTTAAGTTAAAGTTGTGAGTGGTTTTGCACAATTTTTGAAAAATTCTCAATGAATCGCCGATAGTAACCTGCCAAACCAAGAAATTGACGAATTTCTATCGGGGTTCTTGGGGCTTCCCAGTTCTTAATGGCCTCAATCTTTGCAGGATCTACATGAATCCCTTTTTCATTAACCACATGACCAAGAAAGTGTACTTCACGAATCCAGAATTCACATTTGGAGAATTTGAATACAATTTTCTTGTCCCTATGTAGCTCTAATATCAATCTTAGGTGTTGCTCATGATCCTTTTTGCTTCGTGAATAAATTAGTATGTCATGTATGAAGAAGATTACAAATTTATCCAGGTATGGTCTGCAAACCCTATTCATTAGATCCATAAAGACAGCCGGTGCATTGGTTAACCCGAATGACATATCCAAAAATTCATAATAGCCGTACCGGGTTCTAAATGCCGTTTTGGGGATGTCCTCTTCTCTAATTCTCACTTGATGATATCCGGATCAAAGATCGATCTTTGAAAAGTATACGGCACCTTGAAGTTGGTCGAATAAATCATCAATTCTAGGAAGAGGGTATCTATTCTTGATGATCAACTTATTTAGCTCCCTATAGTCAATGCACATTCGCATTGACCCATCTTTCTTTTTGACGAATAGAACCAGTGCACCCCATGGTGAAAAACTAGGTTTTATGAATCCTTTATCTAACAACTCTTGGAGTTGTCCCGACATTTCTTGCATCTCCGATCGGGCCATTCGGTATGGTGCTTTTGCCACTAGGGCAGCTCCAGGAATTAAGTCGATACCGAATTCGACTTGTCTTGGAGGGGGTAATCTTGGTAAATCCTCAGGAAACACTTCAGGAAACTCTCGAACTACTGGGAAATCTTCAATACATCTCTCTTTGACCTTCGTGTCTAAAACGTGTGCCAAAAATGCAACGCAATTGTTCGTTAAGTACTACGCATCTTCATGCATGATACTATCTTAATTTTACGATCGGACTCCTCTCCTTGAATTATAAGTGTTTCACCTCCTTCTTGAGGAATTTGGATAATCTTTTCCGAACAAACTATTTCAGCTCGATTTTTGGATAGCCAATCAATGCCTATAAGTATATCAAAACTTCCTAACTCAATCGGAATAAGGTCTATGCTAAAATCCTTCTTGGTTAAACTTAGAGTGCAGTCCATGATTATGTCTCTAGCCCTAATTTCTTGACCATTGGCAAATTCTATTATGTAAACTTCTTTCAACCTTTGAGGCTTTAAATTAATCTTCGGCTTAAAATCAAATGATACAAAACTTCTATCTGCTCCTGAATCAAATAATACCGCTACAAATTCATTATTCAAGAGAAATGTACCTGTAACCACACTCGGATCATGCCTAGCCTCCTTTGCTCCAATCTCAAATGCTCAGCCCCGTGCTTGACTTTCTGAGTTTCCTTGATTGGCTGGTCGGGCTTGGTTAGTATTTGTTCCTTGTTTTCTCTTCAGACAAACGTTTCTCATATGGTTCGGACTTCCACATTCAAAACACAATTGCTTTCGGCAATCCTTTGTGGGATGGCCCCCTCTGTGGCATCTTTGGCAAATGATGCAATTCCCCCAGTGCAGATATTTACATTTATTGCACTAAGGTTTGCCTCCTTGATTTACCACCTGGGTCTGTATCCCAAAATTTCCTACTACTTTTATATTCTTGCCAAATCTTCCCCCAGATCTTTGATTCCCATGTTCTTCCACCTTTCTTTTTCCTTTGCTGAATTCCACAGACCGTACAACATTATTTGAGAGCTTGGTCGCAATGTTTATTGCCTCCTGAAGGGTCTTTGGGTTTACCGAGGTGATATTTCCTCGAATTTCTGGAGACAATCTCTAAATATATCTCTCGATTCGGACTTCCTCAGGTGTCACCAGATGTGCAATAAATTTTCTAACTCATGGAATCGAGCAGTATATGCAGCTATGTTTTCCCCTTTCATCTCATGGTTCCATAACTCCATTTCCAACTTTTGGAGTTCACTCCTTGGATAGTATTCGTCCTTAAGTAATTTCTTGACTCCTCCCATGATAGTTGGTTGGTCGTTTCCCGACCTCTAGTCTGAACTAACGTGTTCCACCATGTCAATAATCAGCCTTGAAGTAAGCATGCAGCGTATTCTACTTTGTTTGCTTCTAAGCATTTACTGATATGGAGGACAGATTCCATACCCTCAATCCAGGTTAATAATCCTACAGCTCCCTCAGTTCCATGGAATTTTTTTGGGTTGCAGGATCTAAAGGATTTATAGGTGCATTCCCTGGGTGTCCTAGGCTCAGAATTGGTTGGTTGGTTAGCATTCAGTCCTGCCGCTACCTGGCTGACAATATTAGGGAGTGCGGCCAAGAGTTGTTCTGACACGAGTCGTCCAACTTCAGGGTTTTCTCTTCTTGGCGGCATTTTCTAGGGCCTAAGTTAAAAGGGAATCTCGTCACTTTTATAGCAATCTCATTGACAATAATCTCTAATCAACAGAATGATGCATAGGATATTCATCTTGTAGATATCATTCAAACATTTACATGATTAAACATAATAGTTTTATATTCAACCAAGGTTCAGTACATTTAAATATTTTCAAAAGATGCTAAGGGCTTACATTCGATTACAACCCTCAAAACAGATCTTAGGTTTCAATGCAAAAGAGTAAATATTCTATCACTAATCATCTCTTTTAAAGCAACATCCAACAGATCAACATTCCTAGCATTAGCACCATCAACACACTCGCCACTAGACATTTATATAATTTCCTAATCTCTCGACTAGCAGCGATGACGACATCCGAGGTTCTCATCATACGCTGGTGGTGCATCTCCAATACATCGGGCAGGTTGTGCAAAATGTAGTGGTGATACCCCAGCCGGGTCTGGTGAGTTTGAGTCTCTAATGCGATACCCCGCACCCACTCTCGTTAATCCAGAGTCATACCCTGTGTGTATGATGTAGGTACCCCAGTCACCACTCGTGAGACTCTGCTCCCATGCTGTGGTTGAGATGCCTCTCCTCTTGTTCTATTAGAGTTCTCAAAAGTCACCCATCGAGTTAGTGGTACACTTTTCCTAGCCGTGACTCTAATCCTCGGACCATGAAATGTTTGAGGTGGAATTTAGGGCACTGGCTCCGTTGGGGGTAATATTGATGCAGGTGATAAAGCAGGTGTCTCGCTAGTTGCTGTGTCCTCATGCTCATATGGGTCTACATCTTCATTGATCGATAAGCTCCTTCTAGATCGACTAACAACATAACCAGATTCGTCTGCCGAATACTCGCTAGGAATAGATGATGACATAGTGATCTGCGATATTAACAAACTTAATTACTTGACATACCATCAATAAGCGCTTAAGGTTAGGACAAAAGTTACTATGCAGGGACAAAGGATGGCAAGCAATTTAGAGCCTCTGGATAACCAGAGCTTCTGGTTGTATTACCAGAGCTTCTGGTTGCATTGCCAGAGCTTCTGGTTGAAGTTCCCATACTTGGACAATAAATGAATTTTCTAGTTCATCAGTCTCTGGCTCCTCATACATAGCAAATCAATGGATCTCTTGGTCCATCGACCTCTGGTTCCTCACACTCAGCAGACCAATGAATCTCTTGGTCCATCGACCTCTGGTTCCTCATACATAGCAGACCAATGGATCTCTGGTCCATCGATCTCTGATTCCTCACACATAGCACACCAATGGATCTCTGGTCCATCGACCTCTGGTTCCTCACACTTAGCAGACCAATGACTCTCTTGGTCCATCGACCTCTGGTTCCTCATACATAGCAGACTAATGGATCTCTAGTCCATCGATC
>NW_020200766.1:75227-121966 GCF_001531365.2 Cynara cardunculus var. scolymus
TTAGTGATATAAAGGATTTCTAATTCATCGGCCTCTAGTTCAACATACACAGTTAGCAAATATTTTCCTTTCGAGGACCAGAGCCTCTGGATAACCAGAGCTTCTGGTTGTATTACCAGAGCTTCTGGTTGCATTGCCAAAGCTCCTTTAAATAGAAGATTTATTTAGGGCACTTGAGTGATTATCTACCCCAAGCGTCAAAATTGAAGGGTCTCATGGTAGAGCCTGTGGAGTGAAGCCACGTGGCTTGACAAGTATGGCGTCCCGTGTCCCTTATTTGAAAAATTAGGGATGCAGGCTGTGACCTTACGTAGATGACCTCCCAATATAATATTGTATTTTAAATACGCCTTCTTTTTGAAAAAAAAATGACAAGTGTTTCTTATCCAGAGTGTGTGAAAAGAGTGAAAATACCTCTGTGTTGAATATAGCACTTAGAGAAAGAAAAAACAACGTACTATGGGTCATAGAAGATGAAAACACTTAATTTCTCGAGATAGAAGCTCTAAACAGTACATGCAGAAGCTTTGTATCTGAAGCTTGATTTTTCGAGAAAACAAGCATTTTGACATAGTGAAATGATAAATTTATTAGGACAGAGTCTCTGTATAGTACATACAGAAGCTCTGTGTGCTGAACTTAGATTTTCAAATACATTAAGAGATTGAGAAGTCAAGTTTCAGGGGACAGAAGCTCTGTATAGTACATACAAAAGCTCTATGTTCTGAACATGAGTTTTCAAGAATGCAAGATTCATGAATTCAAGTTTCTTGAGACATAAGCTGTGTATAGTACATACAGAGGCTCTGTACATGAGACTTACGTAATTTCAATAAAATGAGGAGAAGATGAGACCAGTGTATGGTTTGAAAGATAGGTTGCATACCTTTGGAGTAAATATAGAGGCTCATTATTCGACTATGCAAAGTTAATGCCTCCAAATGGAAATTTAGTGAGGTAGAAGCTCTGTATAGTACATATAGAGGCTTTGTGTCTTTGAAGATCCGAGGCTCCCCCTTGATTTAGTCTGTCTATGATTCTCCCCCTTGAAATATGCTTCGATCAAAGATTATAAGAAGTATACGAGCTATAACTCAAGGTACAGAGGTTCTATATGAAAAACTTAATAAATCGTTAGGCTTAATCAAGAGACTCTGCGTAGTACATGCAGAGCCTCTGTAGTCTAGGATTTGATAAGGTGAGTAAGAAGCTCTGCATAGTGCTTGCTCCCTCTCTGGCTCATGGACTTAACAAAATGACAGACATATACTCAATGTGTGTGCAGAAGCTCTGTATAGTACGTACAAAGGTTCTGACTTATTAAAGATTTAGCATACCTAACTTGCTGACCAAAAAATTAAATCTCTTTTCATCAAGAGCCTTGGTGAATATGTCTGCAAATTGGAGATTTGTATTAACAAAGAACATTTCAATCGTACCTTTCTCTACATGGTCCTTGATGAAATGGTAACGAACATGTAGAGTGCTGTATTGGATTGGCCGTGATGGCTATCGTGCTTTCAGAGTCACACAGGATTGGAATTTTATCAAACTCAATGTCGTACTCCTTGAGTTGAGTCTCCATCCATATTACTTGGGAACAACAACTTGTTGTGGATACATACTATGCTTCTGCGGTAGAAGTAGATACGTAGTTCTGCTTGTTGGAACCTATATACTCTTAATTCTCAGAAAACACAGTTAATAAATAATAGGATTGAAATACAAACAGTGTACCGAGTATGAATCTAGTGAAATATTCAAAAAGTATAAGAATAGTAAAGGACTTGAATATGTCAAATGCTTTTATTAGATGAAAGTAAAGAACAATGAATCTAAACGTATTCTCACAATAAAGAGCTATAGTATAAGACAGCACTCTCAGGTCATTTGAACTTGAAGAGGAAGCCTCCTTATATATGCCTAGGTCAAACAACTATGCTATAATTAAGCCTTGAATCTTTGAGATGCCGAGTCCGCGTCCTTATCTTTGAATTCCATTGAAAAGTGGAACGGACTAAGTCAAGCCACCTTGACTCTGTTTGACGCTTGCGAGAATTTCTGGACTTGCACACACATTCCATGGAGAAGGAGACCAGAAGCTCTGCATGTACTATGCAAAGGTCTGCATATGCAGAGACTCTACATGTACTATGCAGAGGCTCTGTGTCTGGAGTTGTAGCTTTGCATCAAGTGCTTATGCTTTTTGGTGCATAAGGTTTAGTCGTTCACAAAGATTAAACGCGGACTCTGTATGAAGGGAACCTTCACTATTTGAGTAAGAGCTCTGGTTCTTGACCTCTTCTGCATGAGAGCTCTTAGTCTAGACCGCTTCAATAGACTTAGTCCTATTGACTAGAGTAAGAGACTTCTTATTTACACAAGCTGGGGTCTAACAATCTCCCCCTAGATGTAAATAAGGTAGGCTCTTATTTGAATTTAAAACACAAGTCTAGTCGAAGTCATAGGTTAAAAAAAACCTCTGTTTTACATTAACTCTCTAAAAAAGTACAATACAATTGAAAGGAAAGTACATTGCTTGAAAAATGCTTATAAAAGAAGGTCTAGATGTGTTGAAGTTTGTTGAACCTTCTAAGAAGTTCTCAAAACTCCAACAAGTTATGTATTGACCTTAGAATGATTTTAGCTCTTTCTTTTGCTCCAGGGGTTATATCTCTGCTTCTTAGAAGATGATCTCTGATGTAGCGCAGAGTAGCATTTGAATACTTGAAGCACTTGTCTTCCCGAAAAAATATTTTTCTTCCTTGTTCGTTTCGAAAGACCACCCCTATCTTTGGTTCCACCAAGACTATCCATAAGGGAATGCAATTGATGCCTTGCAAATCTTCATTTAGTGCAGTGACGGTCAATTGATCTACTCCTAGGTCTAGAACTAGTTGAAAGTCAAACTTGCATCTGAAGTCAAGAAGGTCTGTCATTGTCTGTCTTATCGCAGAGTTGGCCACAACATACTTGATCCCCTTGTCCTTCTTATGGTCTGTGAAGTAATACAGATACAGAAGGTCCCATGGATTCATATTTTTTTAGATTACAGTCTGTGAATTGGGTAATCTGTCCACGAGAACTCTCCACTATATACTCATGGAAAATGATTTGATTGTGCACGAAGGTTCTTTTCTTTATGTCGAGAACTTGCTTGATGTCGTCGACAAAGTGGACTGCATGGATTGGCTGTGTATAGCGATCGAAGAACCTCTTCCTGATGTTCTTTTGTGCCGTTGGATGGAGGTTGATCTTTATGACTGGTGTCTCATCTCTTAGGTTGTAAAGAAACTGACAGAGGGATGTTTGGTGCTCCGAGGCCTGCTACTTGCGCCTTCTGCTCTTCTTGGAATGACCGGAATCCTCTTCCTCATTGGTGGAGTGACTACTCTGGTCTCGTTAGCAGGGTCCCTAGCTTTGTGTACATATCTTGGTGGTGGAGGAGCAACTACTGTGACACCTTCAAGAGGAACAACAGGAATGGCCGTGAGTGATGGATCGGCTAACTGCTACCACCTCTTCTTCTTGCTCTCTTGTTGATGGAGCGGCTGTATCCATGGCATACTTTGTTGAGGAAGACAGAGCCTATTCTGAGTCGGATGAATAGACGTATACATCTAAGAGCTGGATCACGTCATCTTTTCGTTGCGCTTCTGGCTCTACCTGGGATGCCATGGGCATCTTTCCTTTTCTCAACGCATATGCATGCGCTTGCTCTATCTGTGCTCTCTTCCTTGAAGAGTCTGGCGCTGGCTGGCTTGGGGCAGAGGTAGATGGAGCAGAGGGAGGCAGCCCTTGGTGTGACACTTGGAGTGGCGGTAGACTGGTTCTCCCCCCTCTTGACGATTTTGACGGCCAGACAGGTGTAGGTCCTCATAATCATCAATCCTCCTTCGTTTTGATGCCTCAGCACATGGAGTTGGCTCCATTCTTCGCTTCGGCCTTTGCTCCTCTGCTTGGGGAAAGGAGTTGGTTTTTGCCTCAAAGAGTTTGAGGAGCTCTTATGCGGCATCCCCAATATTTGAATCTCCATGTCCGTGCGATAGTTGAAGGCAACCAAAGAATGCCTTATCGATTCTGCTGCCTCTGTGGCCTTGTTGTTGAAGTCTGATGTGAAACTGGCCACCTTCTGGAGGAGTCTGTCACCCAGAGCATTCATGGCCGACTGGGTGACGTAGTCTATAGGGACATTAAGAGGGATGAGCGCCTGGGGGTCATGAGATGAAGTAGAAGCTTCATCCCTTTGAATGCATGCTATGACTCATTGCAGGGCCTCTGCATTTTTAGCCGTCAATTCTTGAAGTGTATTGAGTCGAGAGGCATTTGTCATTGAACCAGCCCTCAATACTGCTAAGGATGCTCGTATCTTATCCAGAGCAGATACAGAAGGTGGTGGCTCTACACGGGCCATGTTGAGTTTTAGCTCTTCCAAGGAGCACAGCATAGTGGTGGCAAAGGACTGGAACTCATCCCGTGTGACATAAGCTGTTGGTGTAACCTATGGCTCAACACATGGGCCAGATTTAGTCCTCGTTCCAAGGACACCTTCTTGCTCGACTTGATTGACGTTTGTCAAGGAAGGATTTCCAGCAGATCCTTGTGGCTCTTTTTGAGGAGAGGTCACTACTGCTATTTTGTCATGAAAAGTATCCAAGGCAGGTTCAGAGCCAGCCGGAGGACTCTCCATGAGTGGACGAGGAGATTGGTTGAGAATCTTCACGTCTTGTGTACCTAACCCTTGCTCTGAGCAAGGTGGGGAATCTACATGTGTAGAGGAAACAAATTCCTCTGTTTGGGATAGTGGAGTGATATGTGGAGACATATCACTTATTCTTTTAAAGGTTTCACCCTTTTCAGAGGGTGATCCCTGATGCATGGCTTCCCTTTGGCTTTCATAACTAGAGGAAGATGCGACCTCTGGTTGGTTTGGCAGGTTTTGGTTCAAGGTGTGCACCTCTGTTTCAATGATCTCCATGTCTCAACCACTGGAGTCAAATGATGTGTGTGCACTTGGAGTTGGGCAGGGGAAGTATATGTGCCTATTCACCATCCTAGGTTGCTCTGGCTCGCCCTGAGGCAGAGCAGCTTCTGCACCTCCTCCCTCCTCATCTTCTTCTTCTTCCTCTTCACTCTCTTCACTCTCTTCACTTGATGTATATGACCCAACAACATCATCAAAGTGTTCTTGGTCATCCTCTTCGTCAGAGCTAGAGGAGTGCTCCAAGCTTTGATTGGCTTCTTCCTCTGCTCTGATTCACTCTTCTTCCTTGAGACGAGCAATCTCTTCTTGTCTTCCTCTCTCCACTCACTCTTCCTCTGCATTCAAACGAGCAATTTCTGCAAGTCTGGCTCGTTCAGCTCTATCCTCTGCTTCCTTCATCATTATCTCTCTCTCTCTCTCCTCTCTTTTTCTTTGCCTCTTTTCTCTTTCTCTTTTACTCTCTTTCTTTTTCCAATCTCACCTCCTCCTCTTCTGCTTGAGGCCTTTGATTATCCTCTGTTCCCTCATCCTCTTGGTTTGTACCTATGCATGCTGGGGTTCGAGGCACTGGTTCTAGTGCTTTGCGTGCACATCTGTACGCTCTTCTCACCTCCCTCGTCTTCATGTAGGCCAAGAGCTTCATTGGGATAGGCCTTTTTGAAGTGTAGCCATCTTTGTTGACGGTGGGCATGTAGTGTGTGAGCACATTCACCTTGTGCAAAGGCAGACGTCCCACGTCAATGTTGTTGTCGTCGATAACGGGTCTTAGAAGAAGACCCAGAAAGGAAGGAAATAAGAGTGATGGCAATTCCTTCCCTTTAGCCACCTCTTGGCACTTCTTGGCGACAGCGGCCTTGAACTCTGTGTAGAGGATCAAGGAGTAGTCCAATGATAAGTCGAAGAAGATGCCATACATAATCTGGAGGATGTTGGTGGAGCACATGTCCAAGCTTCCAATCTTCCCTGTCAACGATCGATTCATCAATGTGAACATGGTGTTCCACATTGTGGGCAGGCATTGGCGGCGGTATTGAGAAGGGTATTGGATGGCTTTGTTGTACCCCAAGAACTTCATGAACGATAGATTTAATCCCCAGATGGGAGAGGGGCATATTCATTCAGCCCTAGGTTCGTCTTTGTAGAAATTTGTAGAACTCGTGAGAACAGGGACCTTGAAATGCGGACATTGATGAATTCCTTTGTAGATAGCACATAAAAATCTCCAACAATTCCTCGTTGGAAGTCAGTAACTGAGCAAGTTTGCCAAAATTCTTGAATGAATCTTTCAGGGACAAGGTCATCATTGTTTGTCAGGGCAGGGTTCAAGAAATGGTGTTGGAGGATATCTATAACAGGATGGAATTTTTGGTCAAAGCTGTCTAGTGAGAGTTGAAGGGCATGGATTTTGGGTTTGAGTGGAAGAGGAACCATGTTTTGGCTGGTTTCCTTAACAGTCTTGAGGGTAGTGGTGTGGGTTTGAGAGTTCCCTGATTATGAATAAGACATAGTTGCAGGTTTTTGTGAAAAGAGAAGGGTTTGAAAAACTAGGGTTTGTCAAGAATCAGTTCTTGATTCTTTATCTGGGTTGAAGAAAAGGTTTGACTAATTTACTTGACAAACGAAGATGAAGATTCCATCACAGATTGCAGTTCCAAAAAATGGTTTGAGAGCTTGAAGGAATATCAATGGCGGTTTTGAGAGCTTGAAGACGACGATTCTTTGAAAATCTTTGTAAGCGTAAAAAAGAAATTGAAGGAAAATGATTTGTTAAAATAGAAAAAAAAACAAAGTACTCGAGTGAAATGCACCCCCCAAACGTCAGATAACTGAAGAGGGTTTAGCACCACCTATGGGGAGTTGCCACGTGGCCTGCCAACTGCAAATGGCGCCTCCCGAATTTGAAAAATTAAAATAATAGGTGGTGACTCTTTGTTAATTGACAACTAAATAAAATTTTTAATCAATAAGAACTATACACCTTCCTTTTAAAAATAATATATTTTAAACAGAACAAAAACAAGAATTTTACTTAGTGTATATACTCTGGTTTGAATGAAAACAACAACCATTAGATAGAAGCTCTATATTGGAGTACAGAGTTGTTGTGCTTAGATTGTTTAAAGAATTTGAAAAAGAACCCAGAGTACTACATAAAACAAAGATAACATACCTTAGGATCTCATACAGAGGCTCATGGTTGGACTATACATGTCCTCTGTCTAGTAAACTTATTATGTTTAGAGGAAGAAGCTCTGTATAGTACATACAGAGGCTCTGTCCTATAATCATAAAAGTTCTTTTTGATGCAGAGGCTCTATATGATGCATGATCTAACGCTCCCCCTTGACTTTAGCTCTTCTTGATCTGCTCCCCATTGAACTATGCTTGGATCATATATGATAAGTATTGCACAAGCATGACGAACAAGGTACATAGGCTCTGTATGTACTATACAGAGGCTCTGTATCACAAGAAAATTTATACTTGAGCAAGAGGCTCAGCATGTACTATGCAGAGGCTTTGTCTTATGGATAAAAACTTAAAACAAAAACAGAAGTATGCTCATAAGGGATGCAGAGGCTTGGTATAGTACATACAGAGGCTTTGTCTTAGTTGGAAAGATTGAGCATACCCAACTTGCTAACCAAAAAGTTAAATATCTTTTCATCAAGAGCCTTTGTAAATATGTCAGCAAGTTGTAAATTTGTACTCATGAAAAACATTTCAATCGTACCTTTCTCTACATGGTCCTTGATGAAATTGTAGTGAACGTCGATGTGCTTTGTTTTAGAATGTTGGATAGGATTGGCTGTGATTGCGATGGCACTTTTTGAGTCACACAGAATTGGAATCTTGTCAAACTCAATGCCATAGTCTTTCAGTTGAGTTTTCATCCTTATCACTTGGGACTAATAACTGGCTGCGGCTACATACTCTGCTTCAGCTGTGGAAGTTGAGACGCAATAATGCTTCTTTGAAGTCCAGCTTATGAGCTTGTCTCCTAGTAATTGGCAACTCCCTAATGTACTCTTTCGATCAAGTTTGCATATTGCATGATCAGAATCTGTGTACGTAATAAGATCAAAATCAATATACTTTGAATACCAGAGAACCAAAAATTGAGTTCCTTAAAGTATCTAAAAATTCATTTTAAAGCCGATAGGTGAGATTCCTTACGATATGCTTGATATCTAGCATAGAGACACGTAGCAAACATAATGTCTGGTCGACTAGCCGCGAGGTATAACAATGATCCAATCATTCCACGGTAAGTCTTAACATCCACCGGTTTTCCAGATGGATATGTGTCAAGCTTAGTTCCCATTGTGATTGGTGTTCTCATTGTGGAAGAGTTATGGAGTTGGTATTTCTTTAATATGTCAAAGACATACTTAACTTGGCTAATAAAAATACCGTCCTCCCTCTGTTTTACTTGCAAGCCAAGGAAGAATGTTAATTCTCCCATCATGCTCATTTCAAACTCGCTCTTCATCAAAGCAGATAACTAATCACAATAAATCTATACTAGAAGCATCTGACCTTTATACCTCTTAATGAACAAAGTAGTATTGATTTTACCTTTTTCAAAACCATTCGATAAGAGAAAAGACGAAAGCCGTTCATATCAGGCTCGAAGTGCTTGCTTAAGTCCATACAAAGCTTTGTCCAAGAAATTGATGTACTCTGGATGTGTGGAGATTTCAAACCTCGGAGGTTGTTGAGCGTAGACTTCCTTTTTCAGCTTGCCATTCAAGAAGGCTGACTTGACATCCATTTGATAGACTCGGAATCCTTTATGAGCAGAGAAGGCTAAGAACAAACGGATAGCTTCTAGCCTTGCTACTGGCGCAAAGGTCTCGTCAGTCTATGCCTTCTTCCTGGCAATAGCCTTTTGCTACGAGCCTGGCTTTATTTCTCACAACGATCCCATCCTCATCCTTCTTGTTCTTGAAAACCCATTTACAACCAATTGCAATTTTATCCTTTGGTAAAAGCACAAGATTCCATACCTTATTCCTTTTGAATTTTTGGAGCTCTTCTTGCATGGCGTCAACCCAACTCGGGTCTTATAGGGCTTCATGGACTTTCTTAGGCTCTACCATGTTTACAAAGTTCATGAATAAACATTCATTAGCCGTGGCAGCCCTCGTCTTTACACCACTTGAAGGTTCACCAATGATCTGGTGAAGAGGATGATCCTTTGTCCATCTTATTGGTGGGACAGATACAGAGGTCGGGGACATTTGATCACATTCCATAGGCATATTAGGCATTTGGCTCGTGGATGGCGAAGAAGGTTCTGCTTGCTCCCCCTCAGAAGATGGTACAGAGGAACCAGGTTCAGAAACAGAGGTGTTATGCTCTATCTCTGTATGACTTGGCCCTGATCCAGAGCTTGTCTGCTCTGGTTGTGGATGAGCATGATCACCAGAGGAAGCAGAGGTGTGTGAAGGACCAGAAATTGAAGTGCTTGTTGAATGTGGTTCTTCACTTACAAGTGCAGACTCATCTCTGCGTGCCCGTTCAGAAATGTCTTCATCGCCATAAAAGTCTTCAAATAAGAGCTTGAGTTCCAATTCCCTTGCCTTCATTTGAGAATTGGAAGTCTGCTTGTTAAGCTCGAGTCTAGAGCTGAGGTACTCTGATGTCACTTGTTGTCTATAGTCAAATGAGACGTTGATGCTTTCCATGACAATCTTGGTTCGTTGATTGAAAACTTTGTATGCCATGGCTTTTGTGGAGTGACCAAGGAACTTGCCTTCATCAGCCTTCTTATCAAACTTGCCAAGTTGATCACGATCATTTAGAATGAAGCATCTATAACCGAAGACATGTAAACATTTAACATTAGGCTTTCTTTGGTTGATTAATTCATAAGGCGTCTTCATATGCCTCTTTACCACCATTTCTCTATTTTCAATAAAGCAAGCGGTTGAGATGGCTTTTGCCAAAAAGTGGGTTGGAAGACCAGAGCTTGCTAGCATTGTTCTTGCTGCTTCAACTAGAGTTTGATTCTTTCTTTCTACGACACCATTTTGATGTGGTGTTCTTGCTGCAGAGAAGTTTTGAGTTTTGCCCTCCTTGTCTAAGTATGCATCGATCTTTGCGTTCTTAACTCTGTTCCATTGTCACTTCTCAGCTTTTGAATTTTTCTTTGTAGAAGAACTTGAATCTTGGTCATCAGCTTGATTAGCAGCTCTAGGACATCTGATTTTTGCCTTACAAACTCAATTCAAGTATATCATGAATATTCATCAATTAAGACCAGGATATACTTCTTACCAGACAAACTCTGCACAGAGATTGAACCACAAAGATCCACATGAAGCATATACAGAGGTCTGATGCAGGAAACATCTGTCTTTGTTTTATGGGATGCTCTTTTGACCTTTCCCATTTCACACGTAGAGCAGAGATGGTCCTTTTCGAACTTTATGGCAGAAAGTCCGTCAACAAGATTATTCTTCACAAGCTTCTTTATATTTTGGAAATTTAAATGAGACAGCTTGTGATGCCAGAGCCAAGCTTCTTCACATAATGGTGAGAAGTTCATAAGATAGAGATTTCCTTTTCGTTCGGCTCTTAGCATCTCCTGACCTGATTCTGACATAATGGAGCAAGATTCTTTTTGGAACTTGACATTGTAGCAAGAGTCACATAGTTGACTTATGCTCAAAAGATTATGTTTAAGCCTAGAGACATAAGCAACCTTAGAGATAGAAACCTTACCTTGTAGAAGATCTCCATATCCCTTTATCTCTCCTTGCATGTTATCCCCAAAGGTTACTTTTCCTCCAATCTTCTCTTTGTATGAGGAGAGTAACCTCTTATTGTCAGTCATGTGTCTCGAGGATCCGGAGTCGAGATACCAAATGTCCACATGCGGCTTCTGCAAAACAAATTATAGGGATTTAGGTACCCATTTCATAATGGGTCCTCGATGATTAGGGATAGAAGATTGGTTTTTAGTTGGAGGGAGAGGTTTCGTCTCAGCACCTGAGTTACTAGACTTGGGCTTTGGTTTGTCAGATTTGGCTTTAGGAGCCTTCTTTCTCTTCTGGGTCTTCTTGGAATTTATCCTTGATGACCCAGAGAGAATACAGTTAGGATCAAAGAAATGCTACTTCAACTTATGCAGCATAGAGAAACATTCACAACTATGAGCACATTTTGAATGACAAAATGATTTATTTTATTTGAAGAACAAATTATTACAATCATTCCTAGCATTGGTAGTTCTAACAAACTTCCTATCCATATATGATTGTTTTGATGACTTAGAGTGAATCTTCTCAGATTTCTTCTTATCCCTTCCTACTCCTTTGGCCTTCAGAGGCCTCTCTGAAACAAAGGAATTAAAATTAGAACTAGAGTTGGCAGCTGATTTTCCCTTATGTTCCGGAGTGAACTTATTTGGCTTAGGATTTGAATTAGAGTCCTTCGATGCAAAGGAAACAAACTTTGTACTCTTTGCCCTGTATTCAAACTTTGGACCGAATTTAGCTCTTGTTGTCATGCTAACACGGTCAGAATCTAGGAGAATCTTCTTCTCATTTGGAAGTTTTGCAACCTCTGGTTCTTTAGCTACAATCTCTGTCTCAACTTGCTCCTTAATCGAGTCCACCTCTGACTCAGAGTCAGAGTCAAGAAAAATCCTTGTGTGAATATCAAAATACAGAGGTATCATTAAGAACTTGAGATTCTAGTATGCATGAGCTAGAGCCTTCTTCCATCTTTTGTTTTGAAGAACTTTCAAAAGTATCCGAGGAATTACTCTCAGAAGAATCTGCATGACCTTTTGGAGGATAATCCAAGGCCTCAAGGAAATCTTGCTCGAAAACATGTCTTATTGTTTCTGTGAAGTCATCCAATAGCTTTGGATCCAGAGTTTTAAGAAATTTTTTTGTGAATGAACTCTTGATTTCATCTGGTTCTGGTTTGACAACCTATTATCAGTCTTAAGATGTTCAAGATTTGTAGAGCCAAAACAAAAGATCTCGTTTATCTTCTGAATGCTTTTTAAATCAACTTGTGGCATACTCTTTGAAGAATAAGAGATATTTTAAAATTTTAACCTTTGAGCTTTTGCTCCGCTCTCAAGCCTGCATCTTTTGAAAGGTCCAGTTGTATACAGAATTGGAAAATATGGTTTTGCTTTTCGCCTAACCTAAACACAGATTCAAGAGTAGTTTTCTTCTTTAAGTTGAGGTCTACGTCTGTATAACCTATCCCTGCTCTATCCTGTTGAGAATTAACTTTTTCATACACCTGCTGAACATCTTCATATTTCTAAATCAATAGCTCTTTTCTTTGTAAGCTCTGGTGTAAAAACTCCTTTTCCTTTTGAAAATAATTTTTAAGGGCCTCAGAGTTTAATCTGTCACGTTCCTTTTCTAAAAGCTCTTTTTCTTTCTTCTATATAGCCGCTTTTAGTTCTAAGCACTCCGATTTAAGAATTGTTTTAGTGGATCGTTTTGTTTGCAAAAGTTTTTCATTTTCCACTGACAATTCTTGTTTCTTTACAATTAGCAGCTTTGTCTCACGTTCAAAGAATAATTTTTCCTTTTCCAAAGATTTCCTTTTCCAAAGATTTCCTTTTGGATTTTTCGACAGAGAGCTTTTGCTGTAGGTTAAGAAATCATTTTTCAAAGCAGAGATGCTTTCTTCCAGGTCAGAATGAGAATAGCCAAATATGGAACATACCTGGGAGTCCTAGTCAGATGCAGACTCTTCTATGTCGTTCTCAACAGCCATCCGACAGCAATAGGCTTGGTCTTCTTCTTCGGATGAGGAGTCAGAGACCCAGTTCTCCGGTTTAGCCATGAGACTCCTTTGTGATAGATTATACTTGTACTTGTTTTTCCAGTACAATTCATCTTTCACCCAAGGGCCTCTGCACTCTTTAGAGTAGTGCCCCATTTTGCCGCATCTGAAGCATCTAACACCTTGCTTCTTATGTTCCGATGGCTCTTCCTCCTTGTTTGAAACAGAGGGAGGGTTCCTTCCTTCGAAAAATCTGCTTCAACTATGATCGCTCTTCCTTCCTCGTTTATCGAACACCTTCTTCCCAAAATTTCTTTGAAATTCCTTGGTGATCAGGGCCAAGGAATGTGCAAAAGCACTGATCTCGTCGTCTTCAGAGCTAGATGCTTCGTCTTCTTCATTACTCTCCATGATGAGAGCCTTCTTTCCCTTCCTCCTTTCCTCTTTGGATCTTCGTTCTCTGTGTGGCTGGCTAGATCCTGTCTCTTTTGAGTCAGAGACAAGAGCCAGAGGTCCACCCAGAACGACCTTGGCCTTTTGCACCTCTTGCTCTTGAGCTTGCAGAGTCCCATACACGTCGTGCAGTGTCCATTGCTCCAGATCTTGATTCGCTTGGAAAGACATTGTCAAGTTTCCCCATTCAGCATTCAACCTCGTCAAGAAGAGCATATTGTTCTCCTCTTGTGTTCTGATCACGTCACATTTGCGACACTTGTTAATCAATGTGTTGAACCTATGATAAGTCTATTCTAGAGACTCATCAAGAAGAGCATGGAAACTATTGTACTCGTTTAAGCATTGAGCACAACGGTTTTTCCTCATTTTTATTCCCGCTTCTAGCTTATTTGCCAATTGATCCCACAGATCTTTGGAAGAATCGCACGCGTCCAGAGATTAGAAAATCTCATTTGGAAGTACCATGAACAAAAGCCTTTTGGCTTTCTGATCCACCTCCACTCTACGTTTGTCTTCATCATTCCAATCACAACGGAGCTTGGGAAGCCTTCTGGCAGGTACTTCAACAGTGTCACCAACAGCCGAAATGCGATAAATTAAAGTAGTAGGAACATACTGGCCGTTTAAAATCGACTCATAGAGCTCTAGGTCAAGACCCTCGTAAAAATTGATCATCCGAATTTTCCATTGGGGATATTCTTCCCTAATGAGAGTCGGAGGTTTGGTCAAGGATCCAGCACTGTACATCAAATTCCACGTTTGACTAGACATTTTTGTTTAAAATATTGAAAAGAAGATCGACGAGAAAGTGATGAACGACGTGAAAAATAAGATTTCCAAAATACGTAAAAGCAAACGTTTTAAATGGAGTAAAAATAGGAGTGAAATTCATGCTTAAAACGAATAATCAAAAATTAATAGTAGAATCCAGATGGATATTGATCGACTAATCAATGAGTTTGATTAGCAGGCTCTGATACCAATTGTTGGAACCCAGATATTCTTAATTCTCAGGAAACACAGTTGATAAATAATAGGACTGAAATACAAATAGTGAACCGAGTATGATCAAATGAAATAGTTAAAAAGTATAAGAATAGTAAAGGACTTGAATATGTCAAATGCTTTTATTGAATGAAAGTAAAGAACAATCAATCTAAATGAATTCTCATAATAAAAAGCTATATTATAAGTCGGCGCTCTCAGATCATTTGAACCTGAAGAGGAAGCCTCCTTATATATGCCTATGTCAAATAACTATGCTATAATTAAGGCTTGAATCTCTGAGATGCCGAGTCCATGTCCTTATCTTTGACTTCACTTGAAAAGTGGAGCGGACTAAGTCAAACAGCATTGATTCTGTTTGACGCTTGCGAGAATGTCTGGACTTGCATGCGCGTTCCATGGAGAAGGAGACCAGAAACTCTACATGTACTATACAAAAGCTCTCATATGCAGAGGCTCTGCATGTACTATGAAGAGGCTCTTTGTCTGGAGTTGTAGCTTTGCATCAAGTGCTTATGCTTTTTGGCACATAAGGCTTGATCGTCCATAAAGATTGAGCTCGGACTCTGTATGAGGGGAACTTCAACCTCTTGAGTAAGAGCTCTGGTTCATGACCTGTTCTGCATGAGAGCTCTTAGTCTAGGCCGCTTCAATAAACTAAGTCCTATTGACTAGAGTAAGAGACTTCTTGGATGTCCAACTTATTAGCTTGTTACCAAGCAGTTGACAGCTCCCAGATGTGCTCTTTCGATCGAGTTTGCATCCTGCATGGTCATAATCTATATAGCAATAAAAACAAATTTAGAATGCTTAGGTACCAGAGACCCAAAAATTGAGTCCCTTTTAGGTATCGAAAGATTCTTTTACAGAAAAAAGGTGATATTCCTTAGTATTATCTTGGTACCAAGCATATAGACAAGTGGAAAACATTATATATGGGCTACTAGCCGTGAGGTACAACAGTGATCCAATCATTCCATGGTAAGTCTTAACATCCACCAGTTTTCTAGATGGATCTGTGTCAAGCTTAGTGCTCGTTGCAATTGGTGTTCTCATGGTGGAAGAGTTGTGACCATAATGAAAATGCAATTTTTGTTTTTCTTCTAGGCGAATACGATATTGGGATTCCCTCTTCTTGTACCTCGGAAGCCACAAGTACCGGCAGAGGACCAAGAAACGAAGTTGGTACTTATTCAATATGTTAGAGACATACTTGGCTTGGTTAATAAAAATACCTTCTTCTCTTTGTTTAACTTAGAGCTCGAGCAAGAATGTTAATTCTCCCATCATGCTCATTTCAAACTCACTCTTCATTAACCCAGAGAATTTATCACAGTGTCTTTGGTTCATTGAACCAAAGATAATATCGTCCACGTATATTTAGAATAGATGCATCTCACCTTTATGCCTCTTAATGAGCAAAGTGTTGTCAATTTTACCTTTTTCGAAACCATTCTATAGAAGAAAAGATTAAAGACGTTCATACCAGCCTCTTGGAGCTTACTTGAGTCCATATAGAGCTTTGTCTAGGTAGTAGACATACTCAGGGTGTGTGGAACTCTCAAACCCTGAAGGTTGCTGCACATAGTCTTCCTTCTTTAGCTTGCCATTCAAAAAGGCCGACTTTACATCCATTTGATGGACTCAAAATCCTTTATGTGCACAGAAGGCTAGAAATAGGCGTATAGCTTCTAGCCTTGCAACTGGCGCAAAGGTCTTGTCATAGTTTATGCCTTTTTCCTAGCAATAGCCTTTTGCAACAAGCCTGGCTTTGTTTCTTACTACTATGCCATCCTCATTCTTCTTGTTCCTGAAAACCCACTTAGTACCAATAACAATTTTATCCTTTGGCAAAGGAACTAGATTTCATACCTTGTTTCTTTCGAATTATTGGAGCTCTTCTTGCATGGCATCGACCCAACTAGGGTCTTGTAGGGCTTCATGAACTTTCTTTAGCTCTACACTTAGATAGTTTACGAATAAATATTCATTTGTTGTGGCAGCTCTAGTCTTTACTCCACTTGAAGGTTCACCAATGATTTGATAAATGGGATGGTCTTTAGTCCATTTTGTCATGGGAGTTTAAACAGATGTAGGAGTTGTAGGATCTTGCTCATCTGGAATGTTTGGCATTTGGCTTATGGTTGGTGATGATGGTTCTACTTGCTCCCCCTTGGATGATTGTACAGAGGAACTAGGTTCAGAGACAAAGGTGACATTCTCTGGCTCTGAAGGACTGGGCTCTGTTGTAGAGCTTGAAGGCTCTGGTTGTGGATTACTTGATTAGTAGAGGAAGTAGAAGCATTTGATGGGCCAAAGATAGATGTACTTGAAGTCTATGATCCTCCTTGAACGCATGCAAAGGCATCTCTGGGTGCACATGCAGAGATGTCTTCATCACCAAATAAGTCTTCAAAAAGATGCCTGAGTTCCAATTCCTTTGACTTCAATAGATAATTGGAAGTCACAGGGTTAAGATTGAGTCCAAAGCAGAAGTACTCTAAAGTTGTAGGTTTTTTATTGTCGAACGAGATGTTGATTCTTTCCATGACCGTCTTGCATCGTAGATTGAAGACTCTGTAGTCCTTGGAGTGTGTAGAGTATCCAAGAAACTTGCCTTCATCAGCTATCTTATCGAACTCTCCAAGATGATCACGATCATTTAAAATAAAGCATCTGCAACCAAAGACATGTAAAAATTTAACATTACGATTTCTTTGGTTGATTAGTTCGTAAGGAGTCTTCAAATGCCTCTTAACCACGGTTGCTCTATTTTGAGTAAAGCAAGCGGTCGAGATTGCTTCTGCCTAGAAGTGGGTTGGAAGGCTAGAGGCTGCAAGCATTGTTCTTGCAGCTTCAACCAAAGTTTGGGTTTTCCTTTTCTACATGACCATTTTGTTGTGGTGTTCTTGCAGTAGAGAAGTTCTGAGATATTCCCTCTTTGTCAAGGTACGCGTCAAGTTTTGCATTCATGAACTCTGTACCGTTGTCACTCGGCTTTTGAATCTTGCTCTGTAGAAGGACTTGAATCTGGGTCATTAGCTTGATCAACAGATCTGGGACATCTAATTTATGCCTTACAAACTCAATCCAATTATATCTTGTAAATTCATCAATAAGCACTAAGATATACCTTTTGCTAGACAGGCTCTGCACTGAGATTGGACCACAGAGGTCCACATGAAGCATGTGCAGAAGTCTGACGCAGGACATATCTGTCTTTGCCTTATGGAATGACCTTTTGAGTTTTCCCATTTCACAGGAGGGACAAAGATGGTCCTTTTCGAACTTTATTATTGGTAGTTCGTCAACCAAGTTGTTTTCACAAGCTTCTCTATGTTTGGAAAATTTAGATGAGAAAGTTTGTGATGCCAGAGCCATGTTTCTTCATATTTGCGAGACATGAGACATGAGACATACAGTCTCTGAGTAATCTTTGGGTAAGAAGTTCATAAGGTACAGATTCCCTTACGATTGGCTTTTAGCAACCCTTGACCTGATTCTGACAATATTGAATAAGAATCCTTTTGGAACTTGATGTTATAGCCAGAATCGCAGAGTTGACTTATGCTCAGGTGGTTATGCTTAAGCCCATAAACATAAGAAAGTCTAGAAACAAAAACCTTACCATGATGGACATCTCCATAGCCTTTAATTTGCCCTTCATGTTGTCACCAAAAGTCACCCGTCCTCCAGATTTGTCCTTGAAGGAGGAGAGTAACGTTTTGCTGCCAGTTATGTGTCTTGAGCATCCGGAGTCAAGGTACCAAATGTCGACATCTAGTTTCTACAAAACAAAATATAGAGATTTAGGTACCCATTTCCTAATGGGTACTTGATGATTAGGCCTAGGATTCTCGAATTTTGGCTTAAGGGAAGAATCTACCTCAACACTTGATTTACTAGACTTGGGGTCCGGCTTGGCAGATTTGGCCTTGGAAGTCTGCTTCCTCTGGGTCCTTTTACATTTATTCTTGGGTAACCCAGAGGGAATGCAATTGGGACTAGAAAGGTGTTGCCTTAATTGTCGCAGCAGAGAAAGACATTTACAATAATAAACACATTTTTGATAAAATGATTCATTAGATTCATAAAACTTTCTATTATTATTACAATCATCCTAGAATTGTTTGTTCGAATGAACTCTCTATCTAGTTTCGATTGTTTATTAAAATTGGCCTTTGTCATCTCTGGCCTTCCTTTTTTCCCTTTAACTCCTTTGGCCTTCAGAGGCCTCTCTGAAATAAAGGAATTAAATTTAGAATTAGATGCATGCTTTCCTTTCTTTTTCGGAGTGAACTTAATAGGATTTTGAAATCTAGAGTTTGGAAATTTAAATGCAGAGGTGGTAGGTTTAGGTTCCTTATCCTTGTTTTTCTTCCCGAGCCTAAGAGAAGACTTAGCTTTTAAACACATGTCCATGAAATCAGGACACATGGGAATATTTTCCTCTTCTACATTCTTGGAACAGATTTAATTGAGATCCCACTTGGAAGTTTGTGAACTTCTTGTTCTGGCTTCACTATCTCAGTCTCAATCTGCTCCGCACTCGAATCCACCTCTGATTTAGAGTCAGAGTCAAGAAATTCTCTTTGTGGATTCTGAGTGGTGAGGTTTCTTTGAGATTATGAGATGTTTGTGGACATGTATCAACGCCTTTGTCCTTCTTTTGCGTCTATGAGGAACTTACAAAAGTCTTTTTGGAAATTATTTTTGGATTGTTTGGTTGAGACACAGAGGCGTGATTCAAGACCTCAAGCAGATCTTGCTCAAAAACTTGTCTCACTTTCCTTGTCAGCTCGTCCATCAACTTTGGATCCAATGTTTTGAAGAGAACATGTTTTGATGCAATCAAGATCTCTTTTGGTTCCGTTTTGATTTCATCATCATTTTGCATTGAAAGTTCATGATTATGGGTGCCAAAGCTAAAAATTTCGTCCTTCTTTTATATGCTCTTAAGGTCAACTGGTTTGACTTCACCCACACATTTGGAAGAGTAAGAGATATTTTCAAAATTGAGCTTTCTTGCTTTGACCTCATTTTCAAGTTTTACCCTTTTAAATGGTGAAGCTTTGGACAGAGCAGGGAAATCTAGTTATTTTTCTGTGCCAAAACGAAATACTGACTCAAGAGTATGTTTCTTCTTCCAGGTGAGGTCTAGGTCAGTATAACCTGTTCCTGCTTTATCCTGTTGAGAATTTATCTTTTCGTACACCTATTAAGCATCTTGATATTTCATAATCAAGAGCTCTCTTTTTATCGTAAGATCTGGTGTAAGAATTCCCTTTTCTTTTGAAAGTAGTTTTTAAGAGCTAAGGAATTTAGTCTATCACGCTCTTCCTCTATTATTTCATTGTCTTTATTTTGAATAGCCTTCTTAAGCTTAGAGCACTCCGTTTTTAAATTTTTCTATGTGGAGAGTTTGGTTTTCAAAATTTTATCCTTTTCCATAGAGTGCTCCTCTTTTTCTACAGTTAGAAGCTCTGTTTCTCTCTCAAAGAAATTCTTTTCTTTTTCAAAAGCTTTTTTTTTGCTTTTTCATCAGAGAGCTTCTGTTGTAGTTTCACAAAATCTTGAGTTAAAATATAGATGTTTTGCTCTAGTTTAGAATGGGAATAGCAAGAAGTAGAGCATAACTGAGAGTTGAAGTCGGAGCCAGATCCATACTCTTCTTCATCGTGATCAACAACCATGCCACATAAATAGGCTTGGTCCTCTTCATCTAAGGTAGAGTCAGAGACCCAATTCTCTTATTCAGCCATAACACTCCTCTGTGGTTGGTTGTACTTATATTTGTTCTTGTAGTTCAACTTGTCTTTGACCAAAGGGCCTTTACCCTCTTTAGAGTAGAGGTCATCCTTCCACAACTGAAGCATCTAACTCCATGCTTCTTTTTTCAGGCTGTTCTTCCTCCTTCTTGATCAATTGAGAAGGAGGGTTGTTTGGCTCGTACCCTCTGTCTTTTCTCCTATCAATTGTGCTTCATTTCCTGTCGAATACCTTCCTTCCAAGCTTCCTCTGAAACTCCTTGGTGATAAGAGCCAAGGATTGTGCAAAGGCACTAATGTCATCATCTTCAGAGCTTGATGCTCTGTCTTCGTCATCACTCTCTGTTACCAGCACTTTCTTCCCTCTCCTTTCATCTTCTTTCGATCTTCTTTCTCTGGATGATTGGCTAGATATAGTCTCTTTGGAGTTAGAGACAAGAGCTAGAGATCCACCCAGAGGGGCCTTGTTCTTCTGCACCTCCCATGTGCCTGCAAGGTGCCGTAAACATCATGTAGCATCCACTCTTCCAAATCTTGATTCGCTTGAAGAGACATAGACAGGTTTCTCCATTCATGATTCAATCTTTTCAAAAATAGCATGTTGTTCTCTTCTTGTGTTCTAATCATGTCGCACTTTTTGCACTTGTTGATTAGCGTGTCGAATCGATGATACGTCTGCTTGAGAGACTCGTCAGGGACGGCCTGGAAGCTGTGGTACTCATTTAGACATTGAGCATGCCTGTTCTTCTTCATTTTGATCCCTCCTTCAAGCTGATTGGCCAATTGATCCCATAAATCCTTAGCGGATTCACAGGCATCCAAAAGATTGGAAGATTTCATTCGGGAGAGCCATTATCAAAAGCTTCTTGGCCTTTTGATCTACTTCCACCCTTCTCTTGTCTTCATCATCCCAATCTCTTCGAGGTTTAGGAACACGTCTTGTAGGAATTTCAACGGTATTGCCAGCAGGTAGAACCCTAGGGATTAGGGTCATGGGAACATAGGGACCATTGAGAATAGATTCATAGAGTTCAAAGTCGAGACCTTCATAGAAGTTTATCATCCTAATTTTCCATTAGAGATATTCATCCCGAATGAGAGTAGGAGGTTTTGTGTGGGAACCGACACTATACATCCAAGATTTATTAGACATTTCAGAGTTGTTTTAGAGAGAAAATAAATGGGAAGTTTGAAGATTTCAGACAAATCTGAACTTCAAAGACTTGCAGTCTTAGAGAATACTAAAAGCAATTGTTTTAAAAAGAATGGATCTAAGATCTGGAATGAAAAACGTTTTCTAAAACAATTAACCAACAAAAGAGGGTTATCTTATTGAATATAGATCGACTAATCAATTGATTTGATTAGCAGGCTCTGATACCGATTGTTGGAACCCAGATTCCTCTTAAGTATCAATAAACACAATTTAAACAGAGTTTGAGTGGAAGCAATTAGTGTGTTGTTGAAATAATTTAACAAATTTAAACAAGAACATATAAGAATGAAGACTAGCTTGACTAAATTGGTTGCGTTATATTAGATAAAGAGTATAAGATCAATCTCTCAATCTAACTAAGTACTCTCTCAAGAAATATCTATAATAGCAGCGTATTCAAAGTTGGCAATTCTTCAGATATTTTAACCTAAAGAGGATACCTCCTTTTATACATCTATGTAAAAAAGAATCTCCTAAATTCTAGACTTGAAACTCTAACTTCTTGTTTAGCATCCTCAGTCTTCACGTTCCTTGGAAAGTGGAACAACTTGTGTGTATGTGGCAGATTTTGATTAGAGATTTGGAGATAAGTCTGAACCGCTTATGCGCAAACCAAAGAAGTAGGAGACTCAGAGGCTTTGCATGTATTTTGTAGGGGCTCTGCAGCTGGAGTGTAGTGCTGCATCAAGTACTTAGGCTTTTCGACGCTTAAGTTTTGATCTTTCTCTGGGTTGAGCATGTGCTATGTCTCTTAGTACTTTCTACATAAGAGCTCTTGGTCCAGACACTTAGCTCTTTAAATAAGAGCTCTGTGTCTTAGTACCTTCTGCATAAGAGCTATTGGTCTAGACTGCTTCAAAAACTAGGTCTTATACGACTAGAGTAAGAGACTTCTTACTTACACTTTTACATGTACAATTCTAATAGTGCACGACTTTCCTCTACAGCAAGTTGCTTACCCTTCAATAAACTTTTCAACCCGTTGATTTCTTCCATCAAAGTATGTAGAACAGCCTTTAGGGCGCCGTTCATAAATTCCCTTGACACAAAGTAAGGTAAACTAACACCTGGATCACATAGATTACTAGTTGTAACAACAATTGAATAAATTGTTGTGCCTACGTTTAATGCTGGAATATCGTTAACATTCGTAGGACTTTCGACCTGCCCTTGTAGATAGTCAATTGACTCTACTTTGGTCATTTCGACTTGTTCACAAAGAACAGCGGATGGAGCAACAGATGCTCTGACTCTTGTGTACCTAAAACGTGTATCAGCTCTAGACTCGATGTGTACATAAATGAAGTCGTAGACTGGGGCAGGTGTCTACTTGTTTCAATATCTTCCTCCTCCGAGTGAGGAACATATAGACTATGTGCTTCATCCCCGTGAGAATATGAAACTAACACCTGTTGGGAGGTGTTAGAATGGCAATGAGAGGTGTGCAATTGCATAGTTGGGCGAGCTACATCTTGTTCAATGCTAATATTCAATGAATGAATGTTAATAGTAGATGTGGGAGCCCGACTTCGTGTATAGGTTAGGGTAGGAATTGATATTTCTTTTTTTGTTCCTCGCACACTCGCACCATCTTATTCTATTTCCCTTTCAGACATACTCTCAGAATTTTCTACTTGTTCTCCCTCGTCTAACCTTATATCCTCCAATAAACGACTAAGTTCACCGAAATTAGGATTTTCTTCACCAAAATCAAATTCCATTGAATGAATATCTTGAAGATTAAGAAATTCTAGCCCCGTCTAAGTTTTGATCATCATCATCATCATCGTTATCATTTCCTTGATCATCATCATCATTATCTTTTCCTTGATGAATAGCCGAGTCAGTTTCAGTATCTTCTGAGCTTGAAGAAGCAGAAGTACTGTGACCAGAAGATTGATCCTGATCAGAGTCTCCCCGCGCCAGACCCATCTCGTTTTAATTTTTCCTCATCTCACAGCCTGTTCAGGTACCCCTTGTACCTGAACTCTCTCATCTATATCTAGACCCTCACAACGCTCATCTGAGGCATGGGGTGATCCCGGGGTAAGTTCTGTCGGTTCTGGCCAAACAATTGGATTTATCACTCTCCTATATTATATCACAAGATGAGAACTCTGATCGACATTGGGTAGAAGTTGATCATGTATATTCATGATTGAATCCACATCTTCAACTTTGATATGTGGCCTTAAGAATTGCATCTCATAGTCTGGATCAAAAGGTCTGTCCAGCCTAGAGGGAATAGCTTTGTTAGACCTCATCATAACTCTTATTATCAGTTAAAGAAACCGTTGGCATGGAATGAATTTCTGAGCTTCTAAGGCAAACTTTTTCATGTGCACTAACTCCGCCAGCTCATCTAAATCATCGTTGTATAGTCGTAGTATCGGTTGAACACTATTCTATGGAAGAACTTCAGGAAGGAACTGTTGTAGGTGTCTATGCCGGCAGTTTTTGATTTGAGACATCTGTTTAATTTTAAAAATAATAGATGCCACATAGACGGTAAAAAATTTCTTCGAAACAGTGACAAATTGGTGAGAGTTCCAAAATATCCAAGCCTCTTGATGTCACGACAGAGTTCCTCATCAGATACAAATTCTTCAAATTCAAATGATCAGGTAGCGGAGTTAGTCTTTGGAAAATTAACTATCTTCTGCAATCGTTTCAAAGTAAGGCAGCTCGTGAAATTGTCCATGCGTTGTTGAAAGAAATATTGGTTTCCTTCTTTAATGTAAGAGAGAGTATGCCAAAACTGTTCAAGGTAAACCAATGGGACATCAACCGTAGCAGTAAGTGCATTGGCGATCCGGTGGCCTTTTAGAATTTCAAGTATGATTGAGTATTCAAAAGGCATATCAAAGTTAAGGTGGTGATTGTTTGGTTTCAAGTCTAGGTAAAGGGATTTGAAAAAATGGCTTCATCTGGGTCAATATTGTTTGTAGACTGGGAGTAAAAAGAAGGTTCAGATATAACAGATGGAATCATGTTCTCATCATCAGACTCCAGAAATGAATGTTTATGCTCCGCAGTCGGCATTTTTAACCTATAAAAAAATTAGACCCATAATAAACCCTAATTCCAAAATAATACAAAAAATTGACTCCAGAACCAAAATGACCACTTCACATTTGGAATTGCACAAAAAAGAAGAATGAATTCGCTGATTGCAAACGCGGTATGGGTAGATGTTACAAATGATGAATCAATTTCTTTTTATACACTTGTGACTTTATCCTTGTTACTGTTGTTGCTAGGATTGAATTTTAGACTTTAATTGTATTCATTTTTGAAAAATTGACTTTGTATTTCTAGAATGTTGACCTTGACTTTTTGTATTTTGAGTTGACCTATATATAGGTTTAGATTTGTTGTTAGTAGGTGTTAAGGAGCTTAGTTGTGTCATTACTTGGAATTGTGAGCTTTAGTGAAATAATAAACACTTTGACTTGTTGACTTTTTCTCTCAAGCATCATACTTTCAAGATTGCCATTTTATCATGTTCTTGAAGAATACTTGAAGATTGACTGATTATTTAGGACGAACAATTGATATCAGAGCTGATTTGCAGTGAAGTTGTTTGAAGAAATCATAAAGAGTTGCAGATTTTTCTGGAAATTCGTAATTGTTCATGAATATTCATATAATGTTCTTGAGTGTTCATCATTGTTCCTCATAAATTTTTATCAAATCTTTCATTTTTCGATGTTTGATTGTTAAAATAATGACCATTGTGTGCATTTTTGTATCGTGAATCATTGTTATTCATACGATTTTGTGTTTTGATCATCATTTTTAAAGATTTGATGAGGAAAAACATTGTGTTCTTGGTAAAAAAAATCTTAAAATTCTAGATTTTGATCAATTTTTGATTAAAAGTTTAGAATTTTTTTGTTTGTGAGGTTGATTTGGTCAATTTTTGGTGGTCATAACATATTCTAAATCGGACATAGGCTTAATCGGTCATTGCCTTAATTGCTCAAACCCAATTCCTCGCACACCCCTTCATCCGGATACAACCATTCCCGGACACAGGCATATCCGAGCTCTAGCCTTCCTCGCACAACTCATTAACCGGATTTGCTTTATTCTTTGGCATATCCGAGCTCTAGCCTTATCCGAGTTCTACTTTCCTCACATACAGTTTCATCCAAAGTTCCCTCTTCTAGGACATAGACTTGTTCGGACTCAAGAATACTCGGACAACTTCTTGTCTGGACTCATTCGTCGAACACAACCTGACTTGGATTACCTCGGTCACTTGGATTGCTGCCTAACTCGGTCACCTCATTGATTGAGCTCAGCCTAACTCGCACACTCCACCACATTCCTTTGTCAACCTATCATCCGGACTTAGTGGTTTCACGGCTAGACTTTTCCGATTATAAAATTCCCGGACAGAAGCTTGTCTGGATTGTTCTTTCCTCGATCTTGTCCGGTGTTCATCTTTCTCGGACACCATAAGCTAACTTGGTCTTTCTCGGATACCACGTTGTCTGAGTTTCATCTAAAACATTCGACTGCTTTGTCCGTTTTTTACCTATATCGGCTATTGTCCTGAACGAGCTTCTCCTAATCTGTTTTAATAACTTTCTTGTCCGAATTTCACCCAGTTCATCTGGTTTGAATTTTAATTGCTTTACACTTTGTCCAAGTTCACTGTTTTTTTTACTACGTTGTTCTGTCACCTTCCTTGAGCAGTTTTGACTGTCTTGATTGTTAAATGTGATTGTTTGTTATTGACTGTTTTTGCCTAGATTCTCATTTTGAATAATTGTTGAATTTTTCTGGAAAATTTGTGAAGTCTGAATTTTGAAATCGTGTGAGATCTTTGAAATATTTTTGGAAGTGTTTCTTTGATCAATTTCGTGTACTCCATAGATTCTTTGTTTAATCAATTTTGATTTTTAAATGGCATCATTTTTTGAGAGAGAAAAAAAGGATCTGAAGGAAAAGATTTCTGAATTGGAAATTTGTTTGAAAGATGAAAAAGAAAAATATTGGAAAATGTTTCTTGAAAATCATGCTAACATTAAATTTATTAAGGAATTAAAACAAGAGAACCAATAAGCTGTAGAACGTGTTGAAAACAATTTCATGTTTAGGATTAGTGATCTTCAAAACACTTTGGATTCTGAAAAAAAAAGAGTTAGATGAAAAAGTGAGAAATTCAAACAAAATAAAGCAAGATTTGGTAAATAAAATTTGTAAAGTGGAAAATGAACTTAATGTTGAAAGGAACTCTCAAGGAAAGAAGAATAAAGAGATTGAGGAACTAATAGAGAAACTTCACAAATCTGAGAATGAATTGTCTGCTGAAAGGAAATTATTGGAAGAGGAGAAGGATAAGAGAATAGAAGCTGAGAAGAGATTTGATACTGAAAGAAAATATTTTGAAAGCAAGATTAACACTTTGGATCTGAATGCCAAAATGCTTTCAAAACAAATCTCAGATTTTGAACAGGTTATCATCTTGGAACGAGCCAAGTTTGATAAAAAAAAAGAGTTTGACGAAGAATGTGTAAGTAAGAATTTGGAATTATTTGACAACATTATTCAGAACAAGAAAGCACTAGATGAAGAAAAGAATGTGTTTGCTCTTGAGAAGAAAAACACAGCTAAGAAAAATGTTGCAATTGCCAAAAAGCTTATAGAGAAGAAGAAATAACTTGACATTGCTTCTGAAAATAAAAAGGAAAGTATATTTGAAGAGAGGAAAGAATTTGAAAAAGAGAAGAAAGATTTTGAAAATTTGACGAAAGAGTTGGAAGATAAGTTTTTGGATATTTCAAAAAAATTGTCTGATCTAGAGATAGAACTTGTTACTGAATTGAACATGAGATCTGAACTTAAAAAGAAGTATGATTTATATGCTGATGAGAGAGACCAGTTACTCAAGAAAGTAAAATACTTTTCAAGTACTAAAAGCTCAACTGGTTCTCAATCCCAGTGTAAAACTTGCTTCTATGACCGTTCTAGTATCAAATCCAATAGTCATTCAAGTGGCCCTAAATCCAACAAGTCTCGTTCTTCAATCAGTTTTATCATGGGTATGTCATTGGATCACCCAATAATCTTTCAAAAATTAAACAAGTTTGGGTCAATAAAGTTGATTCAGTTGAGTCTCATAAATCTATTGTAACTTACCTTGTTCTTCCTTGCATTGGGAGATCCACTAATTAATTGATCAATCTTAGCAAGAGAAGAATCATGTGCTCAACATGCAGAACCAATAACTTTGTTAATCAGAAAAGGATCAAAAGATGGTATGAAGACAACAGCTGTGAGAACAACTCGAATGGTTTTAACAGGTATGATAATAACTGGTATGGATCTTAATGCTTATCTGATCAACCTGTTAAAAGTGCTAAAAAGAATACATCTAATAGAAATAGATGGTTTGGCAGTTACAATATTCCCCAGCCCAATACTAACAAAGTAGGACCCATGTTTTTCTGGTTACCAAAGTCTATTTGATCTGTTTGCAGGTGTGTCATATGTTGTGCTGACAAGGAATACCATTTATATGATACATAGATGGAGGGGGAGTTTGTAATCTGTCTAAAATATGGCTTCTAAACAAATCAGTTCCAGGACCTAAGCCAAACTGTTTTTTTCTTGTTTGGTTTTTGAGCTGAAAAGTGTTAGGACTAAATTTCAATGTAAAATTGTATTCGTCTTGAAAGATAAAAGTGTCTATAATTGTATAAAAATCGTCATGGTTGACTTTTATTAGGATAGTTTGACTTTGACTATTTTGTCTAGTTTGACCCTATATAAAGGGTGATGATTTTGTAAATTTTGGACGATACTCATTGTAAACATCTTATTCGTATATACAAGTTTGACTAAGTTTTGATAGTTGACTTTCTCTCTCCTTCTCTATGTGTTACAAGAAAATACATTCTGCCATTGATGATTTTGATGCCTACATGTAGATTGATCAATATTGGGACACACAATTGGTATCAGAGGAAGTTTGCAGGAAGACTGATTGAAGAAATTATCATGATCTACACAAATTTTCTGGAGATTCATTTTTTTTCTTCTTAAAGTACTTTTTGTTCTTGATTGTTCATCCTAGATCTACAATTTTTTTCTCAAATTTCTTATTTGTGGATGTTTAGGTGTTAAAATTGTGATCRTTGTGTTCATTTTTACGTAGTGATTCATTGTTGTTCTTTTGTTTTTGCATTCTGATCATCAATTTTTAAAGATTTGAAGAGTTTTAAATTTTAGTGTTCTTCGTGTTCTTGCTAAAATTCTTAAAAAAGTCAGATTTTGATCCATTTTTTTCTGAGTTTTCGTAAATTTTGTGTTTGTTAGTTGATTTGATCTTATTTTGATTATCTTTTGTGTTTGTTTTTTGTTTGTTTAAACTGCTTGACACTCCTTCACTTCATTGTCCGATTTATTCATCTTAGTATTGAGCGGTTTTCTTGCATTTGTTGTCTGATTTACAGCTCTGAGTTGACCAATTTAGAAATTGTGTTGACTGATTTAGAAGTCTGCATGGCAAGCTTGAGAATTTTGACCGGATTAGAAGCTGATGTTGACTGGATAAGGATAAGCGATTTAAGTCCATAGTAGTGAGCGGATTAGAGACTTTAGCTTGAGCAGTTTAGGAAGATTCATTGTGAACGATTTACAGATTCACAGTGAGCGATTTAAGCTCAAGCATTGAGCGATCTAAGCTTAAGCTTTGACCAAATTAAAACAGATTTGAGTGCTTGTTTGTTCAGCTGATTAGGAGTTACAGTAAGCGATTTAGTCTTAAGCAGTGAACAGACTTGAAGCTACAATGACCGGATTTAGGCTGCATGTAATAAGTATTTTAAACTGCATAGTAAGCGATTTAGTCATACCATCTTGAGCAATCTTGACCAGATTCATGAATTGTGTGATTTAAGAATATGCAGTGTGCGATTTATATCCAGCTGTGAGCAATTTACAGCATTTTGTTGAGCGATTTACTGCTGTTTGTTTAACAGACTGTGCTTTGAGCATTTTAGATTCTTTGTTGAGCAATTTATAATCTGTTTGTTGAGCATATTAGAGACTGTTTAGAGTGCAGATTAGAGACTGATTGGTGAGCGATTTACTTCACTTGGTGAGTGATTTAGAAGTCTGCATGTTGAGCAATTTACTTGACCATGCAGTGAGCATTTTGACCGGATAAAAGTTGTTTGTTTACTTTGTAGTCTTGACCAAGTTAAAACAGACTTGAGTGGCTGTTTGTTCAGCGGATTAGAGGTTGTGAGCTTTGAGCGGACTACATATCTTGAGCGGTTTATCTTCACTCTGTGAGCGATTTAAAGCTTAGTAGTGAGCGGACTTCTTATTGCTTTGAGCGGTCTTATGATGACTAGATTAAAATAGCTTAATGGTGAGCGATTTTCATGCATGCTTTGAGCGATTTAGAGATTTAATGATCTGCATGGTGAGCAAGTTATAGAACAGTTTTGTTTGAGCGATTTAAGCATAGAGGTAAGCAATTTGTTGAGTGATTTATAGCTAGTATTGATCAATTTAGACTTCTACCTTGAGCGATTTAAGCAGTAGCTCCACAGGAGTTAGATTGCAATTTGTGCGATTTATCTCTTTATTAGACACCTCCTGAGCGACTTAGTTGACTGTGAGCGATTTATCTCTGTAATGAGATGTTTGATTGATTTACTTAGCAATTTAGCACTCTTCTTGTCTGGTTTAATTCCATCTGTGAGCGATTTAAGAGCCTATGTAGGGAGCGATTTAGGTGACCGGATAAGCAGACTTTGAGCAATTTACTTGAATATAGCATTGAGCGATTTATTTGTGAGTTCATGTGGTAGGTTGTTTGGTAATCGATTTGATCATGCAGCGTGCGATTTAGGCAGCATGCAGTGATCAGACTTGATCATTTTCAGAGACTGCATATTATTGTCTTATAGTAAGTGTTTGAGAAGTTTGTTGTGAGTTGTTTAGGCCAGTTCTTGATCGGATTAAGGAGCCTTAGTGAGAGATTTATAACAGTTTTGCAGACTATATATTGAGCGATTTATAGTGAGTTTGAGCGGTTTATCCTACTATTTGTGCGGACTTGAACGGATTAAGCTCCAAGCAGTAAGTGTTAGCGATTTAAATCTGTTTTGGTAACCTGTTTTAGAAGCTTTTTGAGCAGTTTATAGAGTCTATTCATTGAGCGATTTAGAGAGTGAATTGAGCAATTTATTCCATAGTCTTGAGCGACTTAGAGCTACTCCGTGAGAAATTAAGAGTTTAGCGAAGTCTTTGAGTGATTATTCTGTTTGGAGCCTAAGTCTTGTATCAAATTTGTTTGTTCAAAGATCTTCTTGTTAATTGAATTTCTAGTAATTGTGTAATATTTTTTTTCTATATTTCTTTAATCATTTTTTTCTTGAACTGCATAGATTCTGTAATTTGATCAATCTTAATTTTTCTTAATGGCAGATATTCTAGAGAAGGAGAATAAAGAGAAGAGAGCTCATATTTCAAAATGGAGAAGAGCATTATGGACTATAAAGATAAATACAAAAACATTTTTTATGAGAACCATTCAAATGAGGAATTTATCAAAGATTTAAAGAAAGATCATAAAGTAGCATTGGAAAGAGTTGAGAATGACTTCATGAATAAGATTAATAAACTTCAGAAAACTCTAAGTTCAGTAAGGAAAGACTATGATGATGATTTGAGAACTTGGAGTAAAGCTAATAATGACATGTTTAATAAACTTCAAGAGCTACAAACTGAGAGAAATTCTTTTGGGATGAATATTAAAGAGTCAGAGGACTTATCTGATAAATCCTCTAAATCTGACAGTGAGTTGAGTGAGTTACAGAAATTACTAGAGTTAGAGAAAGAAAAAACTCTGAAAGCTGAGAACAATTTAAGTTTTGAAATAATAGAACTTGGAAAGGAGAAGAAGAAAATGTGTGAATTAGAAAAAAGGTTTGGAGCTGAACGCATATTTTATAAGAATAAGATAAACTCTCTAGAGCTAAATGCAAAAATGTTGTTAAAGCAGATATCTGATATTGAGCAGCTGATCATCTTGGAACGGGCCAAGAATGATAAAGAGAAGAAAGACATCTCAGAAGACTGTCAGAGCCAAATACATAAATTATCTGAAAGCATTGCTCTGAAGCAGAAGGCTTTAGATGATGATATGAAGCAATTTGCTCGTGACAAGAGGAATACTATAAAGAAACATACAACAATTGCTAAAGAGCTTGCTAACAAGAAAAAGTGGCTTGACATCGCTTCGGAGAATGATAAGAGCAGCTCAGATGAAGAAAAAAGAGAGTTAATAAATCAGAAGAGAAAGTTTAAATGCTTCTAGGGGAAGTCTCTAGAAGTTTTTAATAAATGTTTTTAGAAAATGATTTGTTTTGGGAAAACGAGTACATTTTCTGAGCAGGTATTTCCTGAGATTTTACTTGCGTAAATTCTCATCATACATAACTCCAATACCTGCTTCAGCTATTCTTCAAACTGTTATTATCATGTCTCTTATATATAAATCATTTTCAATGATAATACACTCGTTTGTATTCAAATGTTGATTTTTCTGAATTTTTTACCATGACTGATATATACTTCATTTTTTTAATCAGAATCTGTAAATTCGTTCTTACAGATCATCATTCATTTTTCTTGCATATCGAATAATCTGATCATTGTCGCATCATTCCTTTGTTAATTGTGCTTAAAGCCAAATTTCTTGATTATTTTTTAACTATTCATTGTGCTTATCTGCAATAATATTCTTGATCAATTGTTTGTGATCAATTGTGCATAATGTTAAATTTAGGAGGGATTGAGTGCTTAATAGAAATACCTCTATGGAATGTCAGAATATACAAACCTACCCAAGAGGACAACCATATCTGAGTAAGTTTAAATACAAAAGGGTTTGTGTGCAGAGCTTAAAATGAAAATGAGATGGCTAGTTGTTGTGAGACAAAAGAATTGATGAGAGTTGTGTCAGGATTAAAAGAATATAAGAATCCTGTTTCGAACTTCAAAAAACCGGGCATACCACATAATCTATAAGTTATCGATTCTTTGGAGACTAATATTGAAAAAGGCAAAGCCCAGTCCAATTCTTGTCACAGCCCCACCAGCTACTCATTTATCTCTCAACAGATAAGTGTTTCATTAACACTTGGGGCACGCAGCTCATCATCTATCAGTTTTCATTCGGAGAAAGTTGATATTGAATCAGAAGGATATATGTCATCCCTTCAAGTTTTTTTGATCACTAATTGAGTCTGATAAATTTGTGTAGTCCACACGGTTTATGTTTTTGAGCCTAAACAGAAGCATTCGTTGCTTTATCTTTCTACACTACATAGATTCTACATTTTATATGTTATTTTGCCTAAACATTCATAGATATGCTAATTTTAAGCTATCGATGATTGAATGGAAGACCTGATGAGATGAGCATCAAAAAGTCTCATATATACAGTACATCCGTTGTACTGAGTATATCTGTTATACTCACAGACCAATCTTTTTATAAGATTGAAAACAATTTCATTAGTTGAAATTGGTTGTTATCTTCTCATTCCCTTAATCTGAAAAGATTAAACAAGTGGATTTGAAAAGATCTACTTATAATATCATGAATTGACGGCTTACACAGAGGATTTCATTCATTATTGTGTATGATGTAATGATTCTCATTTCATCATAAGGGGGAATATGTTATAATGAATGAAATATCCAACTCCGAACATTATAAAGGAAATCTGATGTAAAGATCAAGGGGGAGTAACTTCGATAATGGCAAAAGACTCAAAAGGAGTGCGACTAGAGATGATTACAGAAAATTATTCATGTGCTTCAATATCTGAGAGTTGTTGAATGTGAAGATCATCATTAAAACAGAGTGATGCTCTAGTTCTGAAGACACAAAAGAAGTAGACGGTAAAGTAACATGAGTCTCAAAAAGAGTTGTACCTTCAGCATTGGAGATCCCATGTGTTTCATCAGCTCTAGAAGAAAGTTGTTCATTGGGCGCTTGTCCAGAGACTGCTTCTTCTTCAAAGATGTCTTCAAATAATTGAGTCAACTCTGATTCATTGGGTATGCAAAGTGATGAATCAGAGGCTCTTTGTGATAGCCGAGTTCTGAACTACTGTGTCAAGAAGTCATAGGTGATGAATCATCAAAGGACACGTTGATGCTTTCTATGACGATCTTTGTCCTTCTGATGAATACTCTGTAGGCCTTAGCGGTTTTTGAATAACCTAGAAATATGCCTTCATCAGCCTTCTTGTTGAACTTGCCAAGACATTCCCTGTCGTTGAGTATAAAGCATTTGCACCCAAAGACAAGGAAATATTTAACATTTGGACGTTGTTGGTTGATGAGTTCATATGGGGTCTTCTGGTGCCTCTTGTTGATGATAGAACGGTTCTCGGTGAAGCATGCAGTGAAAATTGCTTCGGCCTAGAACGAGATCGGTAACTCTGATGAAGCAAGCATGGTCCTTGCTGCTTCCACTAGCATTCTGTTCCTTCGCTCAACAACTCCATTTTACTGTGGAGTTCTGGCTGATGAAAAGTTTAGAGAGATACTTTCACTGATGAAATATTCATCAATTTTGGTATTCTTGAATTTTGTTCCATTGTCGCTTCTAACTTTCATGTGTTTGCGTTGTAGAAGGACTTGGAGCCTTTTCACCACCGTGATGAGGAGGTCAGGAACATCTAATTTCTTCTTGACAAATTCAACCCATGTGTATCTTGATTATTAATCAACAAGTACGAGGATGTACCTCATTTTCGAGAGGCTTTGTGTGGAGATTGGCCTACAGAGGTTGATGTGAATCATGTCCAAGGGCTTGGAGCAGGAGGTTTCTGACTTGGTTCTGTGAGAAGCCTGTTTTAGCTTCCCCATCACACAGGCTGAGTAGAGGTGGTCTTCTTCGCTGTTGAGATCAGAAATCCCCTTGACCAACATTTGTTTGGCTAACTTCTTTAGGACATCAAAGTTTAGATGTGAGAATTTTTGATGCCATCACTCATATGGGAAACAAGGTAGAAGATAGAGATTTCCTTCTCTCTTCGCCTTGATGATGGTTTGGTTGGGCTTTGTTTCGATGATGTAGAAACCTTTGTGAAATCTAACTTCAAGTCCCTTGTTGCAGAACTGGCTTACGCTTTGTAAATTATGCTTCAAGCCTTCAACGTAAGCCACTTTAGCGATTGAAATATTTCTATTGATGAGGGTGCCATACCCTTGATGGTTCCCTTGTTGATGTCTCCAAAAGTAACAGAGCCTCCAGATTTTTAGATTGAGGAGGACAACTGACTTTTATCACCAGTAATGTGCCTGGAGCAACCTGAATCCATATACCATGGTTGCACATGTTGGTCCTACAAGACAAATTAAGGGTTTTAGGTACCCATTTCATAATGGGTCCATGTTTGTTAGCCGGGATTTCACATCCTTCTTTTCATCAGCCCTCTTGAACTTGGGCTGATTTCCATTGCCCTTATCCTTTGCAGGCTTGGGCTTGTTTTCTTTGCCCTTGGCCTTCACAGGCTTGGGCTTTTTCATATTTTTATGAGGCTTAACATATCGATAAACATGCTCAGAAAATATGCATCGATGGTTTAACATGTGATTCCTCAGGTTTTGCAAAAGAGTTAAACACTGACAGTTAGGAGTTTTTGGACAAGAGTGTTTAACTGATTTCTTTTTATTCGATGAAAAAGAAGTAAAAGCAGAAGGTGAAGGTTATGTCCTAGCATTGGTTGTTTTTACAAACTTCCTATCTTGTGCAGACTTTTTATTCGAAGGGGCATGCATAGGTTTTACTTCTTTCCTGAGGAGAGGCTTCTTCCCTTTAGCTGAAAGAGAAGAAAAATGAGGGTTATAATTTTTAGAAGTAGGCCACTTCTGTTTTTGTTCGCGAGTAAACTTTATAAATCTAGATTGAAGGTTCTGTCCTTGTGGAGTTTCTTTGGCAAACTTAACATTTTTCAGCTTTTCTTTTTCTTTGTCTGAAGAATTCTTAGCTTCTGGAAGTTCAGATTTCATTGGGGGCTTCAAAATTTGTGGTTTCTTGTCTTCAATGATCTCTGGTAACTCACAGATTATTTCTTCTTCAGAGTCAGAATCAAGAAAGTCTCTTGCAAATTTCTCAAAATCAAAATTTTCATTAACGTTCTTGGAAGAGAGGGGTTCTAAGGTTGATGGTCCAGAAGTGTCTTTTAGGAGTTCCTTTGCTTCTAATTTCTCAGATGAATTTTCAAGGGTACTTGAATTATTCATCGATTCTTCAGATGATGGTTCCTTAGAATTTATGTTCCATCGACAGCACTTGCTGATGACTTTATGGAATTGATAACCAGAGGCTCTGGGTTAACAAAAGGTTTCCATTGGTTTCTAGTTTTGAGGCATCATCCTTTTCATCAGAGTTCTTACTTGTGTTCTCATAAACTACATTTTCAAAATTTTGCCTCAAGAGAATGGTTTTTCCATCGGCTTTTACCCTTTTGAAATTAGCTTTGGGTTTTAGATAAAAGTTGGGTTTTTGAACACATCCAAGTTTGAAAGTGGATTCAAGGGTGGATGTCTTGTTTCGATGTAAGAGTCAAGATCATTGACTCTAATTCCTTGGTAGTCCTTTTGTCCATTTAACTTTTCATAAACATCTTGGGCATCTTTGTATTTCTTCATCAAGAGTTCATTGGTTTGAAGCTTCTTATAAAGAATTTCCCTTTCGTTTTGAAAGAAATCCTTAAGAGCTACTGAATTTAGTCGTTCTGTCTCAGATTCTTTCAAGGCTTTTACCTTCTTGTCTAAATCTTTAGTTATTCTATTGTTCAGATCCATAAGTTTTTCTTCCTCTAATTTTTTTAGTGATGCAATCTGGGTTTCTCCTTAACCAGTTTAACCTTTTCTTCAGTAAGAAGATCTGTCTCTCTTTTGTAGAAACTAAAGTCTTTTTCAACTCTTAGTCTTTCAGATTTTTCAAAGTTTAATTTTTCTTTTAGTTTAAGAAAATCTTCTGAAAGTTTAATGACCCTTAAATCTAACTCTGATGGAGCAGAGTTGGTTTCATCGAGGGAAGAATCACCTATCTGGTCATCGAAGTCGGAAGTGGATTATGCATTGGACTTGGCCATAAGGCATATGAGTGCCTTGTCTTCTTCTTCAGATGAAGAATCGGACACCCAGTTTTCTTTCTCAGCCATCGAGTTTCGCTCTTTAGGATTGTTCTTGTATTTATTCTTGTAGTAGTCTGCATCCTTGACCAGTCGTCCTTTGCACTCCTTAGAAAAATGGCCCACCTTCCCGCATCGGTAGCAACGAAGGCTATCTTCCCTTCCGTCTCCTCCTTCTCTTCTGTCGTCTCTCCTTTCTTCTCTGTCTTCTCTTCGTTCTCTTCTTTCATCTCTCTGATAAAATTTCACAGACTTCTATTCATAGGATGGCTGATATCTTTCTTTCCTGGAGTCTCTTCAGCTATCTCTTTCATAGGGCTTCTTGACAAACTTTTTCTGAAACTGCTTGGTTATCAAGGCCAGAGATTTGGCAAATGTCTGGAGATAATCATCAGAGTCAGATGCTTCTTCTTTGGATTCTGACTCAACGACGAATGCCTTCTTGCTCATTTTCTTGTGATCTTTGCAAGAGTTCCTTGTAACCTCTTTCTCTTATGCGGCTAGAGCGAGGGGTCCACCGATGGACACCTTCCTCTTCAGAATATCCTCTTCTTGAGCAACAAGAGTTCCATAGACATCATGAAGTGACCAACTGTCTAAGTCCTGATTTTCTTAGAGGGAAATCGACAGTTGAGTCCACTCATCACCGAGACTTTTGAGGAGTAGAACTTTATTTTCCTCTTTGGCCCTAGCTATGTCATTTATGTGGCATTGATTTACCAATGTGTTGAAACGATCATATGTCTTTTGTATCGTTCGTCGGGCAATGCCTTGAAATTTGTGTATTCATTCTAACATTGCGCCCTACGGTTCTTCTTAGTCTTAGCGCCTCCCTCCAGTTGACTAGCCAGTTCATCCCATATCTCCTTTGTTGTTGTACAAGCATTGAGAGATTGGAATATGTCATTTGCAATGGCCATGATAATCAACGTCTTAGCCTTCCTTTCTGCCTCTACTCCTTCGATGTCATCTTCATCACAATTGTTTTCATCCTTTACCATGTAGTAGGCAGCAACTTCTGCAGTAGTGCTCGTTCCAGGAACTCTTGGAACAAGAGTTTGAGGAACATATGGTCCTTCCATTACAGATCTAAGGAAATTTCTGTCCATCCCCTACAGGAAGTTCACCATGCGAATCCTCCATTGTGGATACTCTTCACGTTGAATTGTTGGAGATTTGGTGAGGGAACCCACACTATAAGCAGAATTCCAGTTGACCATTAAAATATTTTAGAAGAGAAGAACACGATTTTACGAATGGAGAAAATTGAGATTTTTTAAATATTCATATTCAAATTGATCGTTTTGATTGGAAAATCAATGAATCTGCTTTGACACCAATTGTTGATCCTAGATCTCTCAATAACACGATGATTTAAGTTATGAAGAACCTAAATCTGTCGTATGGATGGATAATAGTGAAGAACAGCTTAAGAATATTCAAGAGAATAAATGAAACGTCAAATGATTCACTATTATTGATGAGAAGGAACGACAATGATTACAAGGAATGTAGTAATCCATTTAAAGAGAAAACTATCTAGGAAAAAGATATCTATCAAATATTAAAGAAAAAGATATCTATCTAGAATTATGGAAATAATATCAATCTATTTGGAGCAATAGAAATCCAGTTGTCGATTAGTCATCTCCAGCTATCTTCTAGGAGGCATGTTCAACCATGACTCTTTATGAGTCTTCTTTCTTTGATATCTCTTGTTGAACAAGTGTTGAATCCTCTAAGTGTTGATGACCATAGGGGTGATGGATATGCATTGTTCATCGCACCTATGGATCCTTCATTGCATCTCTGTTTGGCTTGGATACTTAGGAGTTCTACCTGCTTTTCTTCCATCGGCCCTCTGCACTTCCACACTTGTATATTTTTCATTAATTTTACAATAAGAATGATGGGGTCTAACAAAAAGCATAAAGGTGATATTTTACTTTTTCAACTATATGTGGACAACATTATATTTGGTTCTACTAACTCCAAATTTTGCGAAAAATTCTCAGAACTGATGAAAAGCAAATTCGAGATGAGTATGATGGCAAAACTAAGTTTCTTCCTTTGCCTTCAAATAAAACAAAGTTTAGAGCCTCTGGTTCCCTCGCCTGGGTTCTTTGGGTTGGTTGACTTTGTGGAGGTGGTGGTAGTGGTGCAGCAGTTTCCATCGGTGTGCTGGCCGGGTTTTCCCCCTCATGAGGACCAAGACCATGATCATGTTGGTCTGGGTCTTCATGCCTTGACCTCTTAAGGGGGCGGCTGGTGGAGCAAGAGGCATTGCTCCTCTTCTTCTTCATCTTGAAGAAAGCGAGATACTTCCTCAAGGACTTTCTTTTTCGAGTCTCCTCCATGGTTAGGAGGAGGGAGTTGGTGCACGCTTGTTGAATTTCAAGGCTCTTGGTGAGAGCCTTGACTGGTTCTGTTGCTTGATGGATGAACTTGGCACGTATCTCGTTAAAACTCGAGATTAGTGCCTTTGACAGAGCACGAAGGTCAGCTCTGGTGACCGCATCTGTGGGGGTGGATGAGGAGGTTGAGGCGTGGGGAGGGATGGTAATGGAAGAAATCATGGTTCGTACCTCTACAGCAAAGGTGTTGAAGGCTTCATTGGATGAGGGAGCTGCAGAGGGGGGTGGAGCTGGGGCTGTTTGTGGTAAATTGGCTAGTATGGTGGTGGGTAGAGTGGCGATGGAATCATCGATGGCTGTGAATTGGGTTGAGAGGGCGTCAAGGGTGGTAGTGATGGACTCATTTCTTGTGGTGGAGATGTTGGTGAGGTGGTTGTGCTGCCCGACCATGAGCTGTTGAAATATCTGGATGCGAATGGTGTTGTCTCTTGATTGAGCCTCGAGGGACGCAAGTGATTGCTGAATCGATGAAAGATTGACTGTAGGGATAGATTTAGCAACCCTCGCCAAGTTGAGTTTAAGGTCATCCAAGGACCGCTGAATTGAATCAGCAAAGGCTTGGAAATCAGCCTTTGTGACCAAGTCCGCAAGGAGTGGGGTAACCCCAACAGCAATAGCTGATGTAGGTTGAGCCTCAGTCCCAGAGGCGCCTCCATCGATGCCTTGTGTGGAGTGAGCAAAGGAAGGACTTCCATTACATCTTTGATAGCCCTCAAGCGAGGAACTATCTCGTGATGTTGCAACATGAACTTCTTCTTCATTGGATTCAGAGTCCGATGAAGGGAAGTTGATGTGTGTCCCCTTCGCTAGATCAAGTATCAAAGGAGCTTTTGTTTGAAAGGACGATCGTTCTGAACGATCAATTGGTAATTCAAAGTCAAAAGTAACACATGATTCTGTGTGAGATGGAAGTGGCGAGCCATGAGGAGAAGTGGATCTTATATCTTCATCACCCCCCTGTTGGGAGAGAGGTGATGGATGGTGGGGTGCCTTAGCTTGTTCATCTCTAGAGTCCCGAAGAATGGTCTCTGGATGGCTTGCTTGGGTTGGGTTTGGACTAGGTGGTCCTTGTTCAATATCCCTTTGGCCTTGATCGCCAGGGGTAGTGGATGTGGTTGCCCGGGGAGGGGGTGAAGGAATTGAAGTGTTTATTGGGCCGGGGGATGTGGGAGAAGTGTCATCATCATCTTCTTCATCATTCAATGAAGACGACTCCTCTTGAGATCCCTCTCTTGCGTCCCTTATGAAGAGTGCAAGGAAACGCGAGAAGAGCATCGATGAAAGGGGGTTTCCAGCGGCCATCAGCTTGTTTTTCTTCACCACCATCGCGTGTATCACGTTGTAGATTAGTAAGGCATTGTTCAAGGGCAGGTTGAAGAACAGACCATACATGATGGTCATGATGTTGATGTTGCCCTGGTCCATGCTTCCTAGCTTGCATGTGAGGGCGCGGTTGAGGATGGAGAAGAATATGTTCCACATTGGTGGAAAAAATTTCCTCTTGAAGTCTGAGGAGTTGCGGAGATCCGTGTTGTACCCCCAACATTTTAATAAATCTTAAAATGTCGGAGCTTGTTGGCGGTTCGGTGTAGTGAGCGATCTCGAGCTCCTGTCGGGTTGGAATGAACAGTACCTTTGAAATCTTTGCACAGGAGATTTTGATGGAGCACACCATGTCGTTGGGGACATCGATGTCACCCATTATCTCGTAGTTCTCCTGGTAGAACTCGTAAGTCTGCCAGTATTATTGTACGTATTTTACCGGTACCTTGTTGTCGGAGAGGGTGAGAGCCGATTGGAGGACACAGTTTTGAAAGAACTCTATGAGGATGGAAAACTTGTCCTCGAAGAGCTGTGGGCAGAGGTCGATCGAATGGTTCTTGGGTTTGATGCGGAGGAGGACGATGGCACGGCTGCCGGCACCAGTGGATTGGACGTGGCTGTCATTGTTGTTTGACTCGTGAGAAGCGGAGGACACCATTGTTACGGTTGTGAGTTGTCGGCAAGTTGCTGGTTCGTCTTTTGTTGTGCAAGTTCTTAAGAGTGTTTGTGAGCGTAAAGAGTGAACGGTTGAAGATGAAGGCTATTTATAGTGAGAAGGAAGAGGAAAGGTTGTGATTTGAAATTTTATTTAAATAATATTTTGTAATCATGGTATGAGACGTTTGGTGAAAAGGTGGGTTTGATGTGTGATCATGAGACGTAAAGTCTACTTACGATCATGATGGCGCAGGTGGATAGGGGCACGGGTCATGAGGGGTTAGGTTAAAGGGAAATGTGACGGGTTTCTAGGGAACAGCTTTTGAAAGCTATCCGGCGCGTGGGAGGGTAAATGGCGTTTGGGTAATTTAGAAAAATCAATTATAATAAAATTAATCTAAAGGATAATCCTCAAGAATAAACTATTAAACAAAATTAAACTTTTAAAATTCCATCTTTATTGGAAGATAAATACAAGTTACGAAGTTTTGATCCTCTAAAAATCCATGTTGTATGATTTTTAGTCACAAAAGTTGCAATATTGTATAATCTTAAAAATGTTTTCAATTAAAGATGAGTTTTATGAAGAAAAATGATTTGTCATTTAAACAGAGAGGGTCTGGTTGGTCATGACATTTGTGTGGGGGAACCAGAGGGTCTCTGGTTGTGAATGATGAACTATTTCATCATAAAATGTTGGGTTTTGATGAAATAGAGGCTCTAGATAGATGAACTAAAGGCTCTGGGTGATCATTTTAAACTCTTAGATGTAAAACATACCCTTTATGAAGGACCAGAGGGTCTCTGATTGAATGCAAGGGATGAAAGATTTCATTTATGTAGCATTTTTGTGATCCAAAGGCTCTGGATAGACGAACCAAAGGCTCTGGGTGGGAAAATGCAAATATAAAGAACCAAAGTATTGAACCAGAGGGTCTCTGGTTGAATGGGGATGTACAACCAGAGGGATGTTTGGCTTAATATGAATCCTTAGAGATGAATATGAAATGCATGACTCCCCCTGTTAGACCCCATAAGTATTATGCATGAAGTAATGACGACAAACAAGTGATGAAGAACCAGAAGGCCGATGGAAGACTTCAAGGAATATTAACTAAGTCTGAAGAACAACCAGAGGGTCGATGAACTGACCAGAGATGCGATGGAAAGTGCATCTCCATAACCCCTCTTGACACTAACACTTGGAGTTTTCTTCATCAGTTCAACCAGAGGCAAGCAATGAAGATATGAAGATAAGGTTGAACTCATACCCCATGGAAGACAACTGGAGATGAACAATCAACAGCTGGATTTTATAGAGTTTATCTTGTTTTAATGTTTATCCATGTTTTAGATAAGCTTTATCTATTAGTAGAAGATCAGGTAAATAGTCTCACTAGATAGTTATCTTCTTATTAGATTACTAGTATAAATAGGTGGTTAGGCCTATTGTAATCTTTGACACTTTACGTTTTTCATAATTATTGGAATAAAGTGAAATCTTTGGCACTCAAGTTTATCATTTGAATGTTCATACATTGTTCTTGRGTGTTCATCATTTTATTCATCCAAACACTATAATTTGGTTATTCTTAACTTAATTATTAGTGTTATTGAGAGATCTGAGATCAACAATTGGTATCAGAGCCAATTGATTGTTTTTCCAATCAAACGATCATCAAAAATCTCTCAATTCACGTTTTTCATAAGAAATTCCTGCCTATTACATGCCCAAGGATGAGAAGAATTAGGATGAAGACGACATAGAGCGGGTAGAGACCGACAAGAAGGCCAAAAAACTGATAATCATGGCCATACCCAATGAAATCTTCCAATCCCTTGATGCATGTTCCACAGCCAAGGAACTATGGGATGAGCTGGCGAGCCAATTGGAAGGAGGGGCAAAAACGAAGAAGAATTGTAGAGCCTAATGTCTCAATGAATACACCAACTTCAAGACTCTTCCTGATGAACCGATTCAGAAGACATACGATCGTTTCAACACATTGATTAATCAATGTCGTTGAAACGATATCTCCAGAACAAAGGAAGAAAACAATGTTTTGTTCCTCAAATGTCTCGGCGATGAATGGACACAACTGTCGATGTTCCTTCAAGCAAATCAGGATTTAGAAGGCTGGTCACTCCATGACGTATACGGAATGCTTGCTGCACAATAGAACGATATCTTGAAGAAAAAAGTGTCCATTGTGGACTCCTGGCTCTTGTAGCTGAAGAAAAGGACGTTTCAAGGACTTCCACCAGAGACCACAAGAAGAAAGGAAAGAGCAAGCACTGGTGGTGGAATTAGAATCTGAAGATGAAACATCTGAATCAGATGATGATATCAAAGCCTTTGCCAAATCTCTGACCTTGATTACAAAGTAGTTCCAGAAAAAGTTCATCAAGAAACCCTATGAACGAAGAGAATTGAAGAGGGAAAGGTACCAACCATCCTATGAAAGGAAGCCATCGAAATTTTATCAGAGGGAAGACAGAAGAGATGGAAGAGAAGAGAGAGAAGACAGAAGAGAAGATAGAAGAGAGGAGAAGAAAGAGGACAACGATGGAAGAAAAAATGACCTTCGCTGCTTCAGGTGCGGAAAAATCGGTCATTTTTCCAAAGAATGCAGAGGACGACTGGTAAAGGATGCTGAATATTACAAGAATAAATATAAGTACAATCCTAGAGAGCGAAGCCTGATGGCTGAGAAAGAAAATTGGGTGTCTGATTCTTCATCCGATGAAGAAGACAAAGCACTCATCTGTCTGATGGCCACGTCCAATGCTGACTCTGCCTCTAACACTGATGATCAGGTATGTGAGTCTACTATTGATGAAACCAACTCGACTCCATCTGAGCTAGAGTTAAGGGTAATAAAACCTTCAGAGGACTTTTTAAAATTAGAAGAAAAATTAAATTTTGAAAATCTGAAAGACTTAAAGCGGAAAAAGAAGTCAGTTTCTACAATAGAGAGACTGATCTTCTAACCTGTTAGACCCCATAATCCATAAAGTGTAAAAGTAATGAAAAACAATAAGTGATGAAGAACCAGAAGACCGATGAAGACATCAAGGCAGAATTGACCAGGTCTGGAGAACAACCAGAGGGTCGATGATCAACCAGAGATGCGATGGAAAGAGCATCTTCATCACCCCTCTGGTCAACAACACTTAGAGTTTTCTTCAGCAATTCAACCAGAGGCATACGATGAATATATGAAGATTAGGTTGATACATCATCCCATGAAAGACAGCTGGAGATGACAAATCGACAACTGGATTTCAAGTTTATCTTAAAATTATAGCTTATCCATAGTTTTGATAAACTTCATCTGTTGATAGAAGATTAGCTAAATAGTCTCACAATTGATTGTTTTTCCAATCAAACGATCATCCAAAATCTCTCAATTTTTTTCTCTCTCTCACCAAAACGTAAAATCTCTCTCCTCTAAAAATTCTCAATGGCCAACTGGAATTCTACGTATAGTGTTGGCTCCCTCACCAAGCCTCCAACTCTTCAACGAGAAGAATACCCACAATGGAAGATAAGAATGATGAATTTCTTGGAAGGAATGGACAGGAACCTCCTGCGATCTGTAATGGAGGGTCCTTACGTTCCACAAACTCTTGTCCCAAGAGTCCCAGGAACAAACACCACAGCTGAAATTCCTGCCTACTACATGCCCAAGGATGAGAAGAATTAGGATGAAGACGACATAGAACGGGTAGAGACTGAAAAGAAGGCCAAACGACTGATAATCATGGCCATACCCAATGAAATCTTCCAATCTCTCGATGCATGTTCCACAGCCAAGAAACTATGGGATGAACTTGCAAGCCAACTGGAAGGAGGGGCAAAAAGAAGAAAAATCGTAGAGCACAATATCTCAACGAATACACAAACTTCAAGGCCCTTCCTGCTGAACCGATTCAGAAGACATACAATCGTTTCAACACATTGATTAATCAATGTCGTCGAAATGATATCTCCAGAACTAAGGAAGAAAACAATGTTTTATTCCTAAAAAGTCTTGGCAATGAATGGACTCAGCTGTCTATGTCCCTTCAAGCAAATCAGAACCTAGACGGCTGGTCACTTCATGATCTATATGGAACGCTTGCAGCACAAGAGAACGACATTATGAAGAAGAAGGTATCCATCGGTGGACCTCTCGCTCTTGCTGCCGATGAAAAGGAAATATCAAGGACCCCTACCAGAGAACATAAGAAGAAACAAAAGAAAGCACTGGTGGTAGAATCAGAATCTGAAGACGAAACTTATGAATCAGATGATGAAATTAAAGCCTTTACCAAATCCCTGGCCTTGATTACGAAGTAGTTCCAGAAAAAGTTCATCAAGAAACCCTATGAACGCAAGGAATTCAAGAGGGAAAGGTACGAGTCATCCTATGAAAGGAAGCCATCTAAATTTCATCAGAGGAAAGATATAAGAGATGGAAGAGAAGAGAAAGAAGAAAGAAGAGAAGACAGAAGAGACGAGAGGAAAGAGGACAAGGATGGAAGGAAAAATGACCTCCGCTACTTCAGGTACGGAAAACTCGGTCATTTTTCCAAAGAATGCAGAGGACGATTGGTAAAGGATGCTGACTATTACAAGAACAAATACAAGTATAATCCTAGAGAACGAAGCCTGATGGCCGAGAAAGAAAACTGGGTGTCTGATTCTTCATCAGATGATGAAGACAAAGCACTCATTTGTCTGATGGCCACGTCCAATGCAGAATCTGCCTCCAACTTTGGTGATCAGGTATGTGAGTCTACTTCCAATAAAACCAACTCTGCTCCATCTGAGCTAGAGTTAAGGGTGATAAAACTTTCAGAGGATTTCTTTAAATTAAAAGATAAATTAAATTTTAAAAAATCTGAAAGAATAAAAGGGGAAAAAGAAGCAAGTTTCTACAAAAGAGAGACTGACCTTCTAACCGAAGAAAAAGCCGAACTAGCTAAGGAAAAGACTCGCATCAGCACTCTTAAGAAATCAGAGGAAAATAAACCTCTGGAACTAAACAAATGAATAACTAATTACTTATAAAATAAACTAAGGCCTTAAAAGAATCCGAGGCATAGAGACTAAACTCAGTTGCTCTTAAAGATTTCTTTCAAAAAGAACGGGAAATTTTTCACCAGAAGCTTCAAACCAATGAACTTCTGATGAAGAAGTACAAAGATGCCAAGACGTTTATGAAAAATTAAATGGCTAAATGGACACTCAAGGGATTGGATTCAATGAATTGGACTCCATCATCGAATCAAAGAAATCCACCCTTGAATCCACTTTCAAACTTGGATGCATTCAAAAACTCGACTTTATCCCAAAACCAAAAGCAAATTTTAAAAGAGTTAATTTCGATGGAAAAACTGTCGTCTTAAGACAGGATTTCGAAAACATGGTGTACGAGAGCAGTACATGTAAGAATTCTGATGAAAGGAACGACACCTCCAAATCAGAGACCGATGGAAACCCTATGATTAAACCAGAGTCTTTGATTGTCAATTCCACCTTATCAGCAAGTACCGTTGATGGAAAAGAGAATCCTAATGAGGAAACATCAGCTGACGAATCGATGAACCATCCAAGTAAAATTGAAAGTTCATCAAAGTCAGAATCGATGAAACCACAAGCAAATCACTCTGAAGCATCAAACTCTGAACCCACATTCTCCACTTCAATCCATGCTAATTTTAATTTCGAGAAATCCGTAAGACTTTCTCGATTCTGAATCTGAAGAAGAGATAATTTGTGAATCACTAAAGATCATTGAGAATAAGAAGCCTTAAAACTTAAAACCCTCAATGAAATATGGTATACCTTCATCGATGAAATCTTCAGACAAAGGAAAGGGAAAACTGAAAGATAGCAAATCTGCCAAAGATAACTCACAAGGCCTTAGTACATCCTTCAAGTTCATCAAGTTTACTCGTGAGCAAAAACAGAAGTGG
>NW_020200767.1:0-1355 GCF_001531365.2 Cynara cardunculus var. scolymus
GAATTTTAAATAGTTAATTTGATACGAATATCGATATATTTTTGTTATGCATAAAATAATGTATATTGATGCATATTACTTAAAATTCAAGATTACAAGTAATTATGCATAAGTACAACTTATTAAAGCTCGAAGTTTGAATTCGTATAAATAACTTTGGATAAACATAATAAAATATCGGATGAACATCTCATTTAAAAATATAAGAAATCTAAAATATAATTAGAATAATTATCGAGTTCCAACAAAATAAATAATTATTATCTTTATAAAAAAATTATATTATTAAACCAAATATAAATTACTTCGTTATTGTACATAAATTAAATTATAAAAAAATTGAATTAAAAAATTACACAAAAAATGAGGAGTTTCAAATAGTTAATTTGATACTAATATCGATATATTTTTGTCAAATTTTTATGATATTTTCAAACATATATTTTATTAAAAAAAGAACATCATCGTTTTCTCAAAATAACATAAAACCATATTATAACATCGACTGAGATAAATAGTGAAATGAAATATTAAAATCATGATTTATCTCGCTGCATTGCGCGAGTACGGTTCTAGTATATTTATACTATCTTATTAAGCAAATTTAACAAAAGTCTTAAAATCTTAAAATACTAAAAGAACAAAATAGCCTTTATACTTTAGGTGACTTTTTCACTTTTTCACCCCCTCCTCTCCTCACATACACTCACCCCCTTACATACACTCATCATCTCACTACCGATTTTTTTTTAAATTATAATTTTAAATTTACACTTTATACCCCCATAATTAATTAATTAATTTACTTTACGTCCTTTACTTTTAAATGTTTCATTTTAAACCTTTATCAAATTAACATATATAATCGTATATCAATTAAAACATGTTTAAAAAAATACATTTTTATTTCAACAAGTTACATCATTATAATCGTCTCGTTAATGCCTTCGAAATGAGTTGAATAGTTTTTGACTTAATTATATTATATAATATTATATATACTGTGAAAAAATATTTTTAATATTTACGATTTATACTTTTATAGTTATTTATTTATCTATACTATCTTATTAAACAAATTTAGCAAAAGTCTTAAAGTCTTAAAATTCTAAATGACCAAAATACCCTTTATACTCACTTTTTCATCTTTTTACTTTTTCACCCTCTCCTCTCCTCACATACACTCACCCCCTCACAACCGATTTTTTTTAAAATTATAATTTTAAATTTACATTTTATACCCCTATAATTAATTAATTTATTTATTTTACGCCATTTACTTTTAAATGTTTCATTTTAAATCTTTATCAAATTAACATACATAATCGTATATCAATTAAAACATGTTTAAAAAA
>NW_020200767.1:2870-26428 GCF_001531365.2 Cynara cardunculus var. scolymus
TATTGACTCTGTTAAACAAAAGATACATTGTGATACCTAATCATATATAAGATGCATAGTGATACCACTGTGTTACATCTTCGATCGACCACACAAACGACATYAATRTGATACCCAAACACATATATGATGCATTGTGATACCATTATAGTATCATTGGAGGACGGTGGCCGGCAGACGGTAGCCGAAAGAGAAGAGAGGAGGGAGATATATGAATTTGGGTAATCGAAATTAATAAAGCAGTGGAGTTAATTAATGAGTATTTAAATTGTAGGTATAGGCTTTAGGAGTAAATTCAAACAAACCGGCGTGTGTGTGTGTGTGTGTGTTTTTTGTGTTGTGTTGTGTCGTGGATGGGTAACGGCGTTGAAAGGTAATAACGGCAACCTGCCCAACCCAACTCCAACCCGATCTATCTCCCTCTCTCCTGTTTTTCCTCTTTCTCTCACACACATGACATGACGACATGATCATCTGGGATTTTCATTAACCTTCGTGAATTTAGGAGCACTGTTCTTCTTCATCTCCGGTCTTCTTCCATTCCCCCCTTCAATTTCCTTTCTCTTTTCATTTCATTTCTTTTCTTTTCTTTTCTTCTCTCCCCCCCTCTCTCTCTCTACGGGGGAGCGGGCTGAGGGCCTGGGAATCTCACCGCTAAACGTAGAAACACCTCCGCAGGTTCGTCAGATGGAAGGAGGTTTCTTGTGAGTTAAAATTGATCAAGACTTATATATATTTAAATATTCAGCTAATTTCATGTGGTTAACGTGCAATGTAGGGAAAAAAAGTAGAGAGAGAAAGACACAAACACACAGACAGAAGGTGGAGAGAGAGAGAGAGAGAGAGAGAGAGAGAGAAGAAGGCATCAAAGGAAGCTTTGGAGGTTCTTGCACGGCACAGAAACCTAGATCCCTTCTCCAAATCTCCTTTCTCCCTTGCCTTATGCCGTAATCCATTCGATTTCTCTCTCTTTCCCATTCAATCCTTTAAATTCCATCTCTCTCCATTTCGTCGCCGGAAATTATCTCTTGATCTCTCATGGCGTTTCTAGTTTGATAAAGGGTGCGTGTTTCTTTCTTCTTTTTACCTTATCACAATCTTTCTTGCATTTCTTGATCCTTTGATCCGTTAAGTTCCAACTTCATAGATTTTTTCCCTTTTTTAAGAAAGGAAAAAGGTAAACTATGCAATTTGGTGCTGAATTTTGGGGCTTTCTTGTTGATTTTCAGCACGATGACAATTCTGCTTGTTAGATCGGCTTTAGGTTTCATGGCTGTTGATTTTTCAGCTCCGAAGACAATTTTACTTGCTAGATCGGCTTTAGGTTTCATGGCTGTTGATTTTCAAGAAAGATGCTTCCTTTTATGCTGTTTTCCAAATAATTTAATGATATTCCTTCCTTTAACTGCTTAGATTTTATTTCCTTAACAAAATGAGTCGTCTTTATTCAATTTTGAATTTTAGACTTCTCAGAAGCATACCTGTTTTTCTTAGTTTTAGTTGAAGGAAAGCAGAATCTCACTGAGTAGCTAACTCTTTTTGCTTGTTTTGATATAAAAACCCTGCATTATTCTTTAACCCGGAAGATTAATCCCTTGCTTGATTTTCTGTTTGTGATTTATCTTTTGAAACAGGATTTCCCAAGTTGGCTGGTTGAGTTGAATCGTGCCTTCCCTGTTTAAATCATAAAGAAGCAAATTTGTGTCTTTGTAGCCTTTTAGGGTTAAGCATGCCATCTGAACTTATGGACTCACATGGTTTATCGCCATCTTCATTCTTATCTGAGGAAGTGCAACTTCCTAATGAGGTATCCTTTTGCGTTGCTTGTTCCCTTCCGTATGTGTTCAATTTTTTGCCAAGCATTTTCTTCAGTTTACTTTGGTTAGGTTTTCTTTTCCTCATGTGTATTACTTCAATTTGCAGAGACAAATTGGGTTCTGGAAGACAGATGGTATGCCTGACGACTATGGTGAGCAGCAATTATATGATTATAGATATATAATGTCCATGAAGCACTTGATCATTCACTAATTAGAGACTATGAACTCAAATGGTTAACTGGTGGCATTTTCTTTGTCTTGTTAGTCTGTTGTCTTTTGTGAAAATTATTGCAGTTGCCATCTTTGTTGACGAATCAATCACTTAACAGCTCCCTGAGAAGCATTCTGGCCAATTTCTAAATCAACCCATTTATGTTGTTATAAAATTGCACTCTACCTTTTCAGTGAAGTACTGAGATAACTGTAGAGTGAAGAGTTTAGTATCTGTTGTCTCCCAGGGCAACTAAAGATTTTGTACTTATGAAAACTGAAATGCTAAAAAAGATACCCAATTTTACTCTCTTGCAAGGGGAAGGTAATGTTCTAGTGTTCTTCCTAGATCCTTGCCTAGACAAATCATAAATGAAGTGTCCTATGTTTTTAGACAGTACTATAAATACTTCAGAATTTGGGGTTGTTACTTGTTACCCTTCATGAAGATTAGGAGCTGGTGGTTTCCAGGGAGTTCTCCAGCCTCACAGACGTCTAACAGAACAGATTCTCTAAGATTTATTGAGCTTTTCTCTTTGCGGAGCGTTTCATTATTATTTACCATTGTGCCATGCTGGGGAACATAACCCTATCTACTTTATTATCCATTCATGCATTTAGGAGATGTCGCTGTTAAAGGCGTCTGATTGATTTATTGTGCTTGTACACAAAAGCAATCTCTGCTGGTCTGACTGAGTTTAGTCATTTATCTTCTTTATCATTGTCAACTGATATTATTGCTTTGTGTATATGATCTATGTTCAGGACCAAAAGATGGCAAAGTATATGCACTTGGGGACAGTTCGCTTGCATCATTGCCCCTGGAGAAACAGACGTCATCTGAACCTCACATGTTGAAGCGCTTTGATGTCCCTAATGTTTACCTGAACCAAGACCATAAAGTTCATATTAGCTTAGAGAATAACTCTGTAGGAGCAGGGAGAACAATTGGCCATTCTATTCGGAGACCTCTTGATAATGATAGAGGAAACAGAGTTAATGTGAATATGGATCATAAATCATATCTTACGTCAGGGAACAAGTTTAATGTGATGGGTGATCACTACGAGAATGGCCTCTTTTCAAGTTCATTATCAGAGCTTTTCAGTAGAAAATGTAAGTTCTCTCCCTTCTCAATTCCTCTTTTTTCTCTATGGTTTTTTCAAATGCGTAATTCTATGAAATAGACTGTAGTTCCCAAGGCCTACCGAATTATTACGAACAAGGTTTTTGAATTTGGTTTTAGTTTGATTTATAATGTTCATGGGGCATCGCATATGACTCCAAATTAGCTTTGAGATATGGAAATAATATCTTTTTGGTCAAATACATAATGGTTGAAGTTGAAATGATTTATATTAGTACTTGTTTGTGTGTACCTTCAATAATTTTTCAGCCCTTCTATCACTAGATTAGCAAATACTATATACATGTAATTTTTCGTTTCATTTTGTCCAATTCATTACAGAAATTTATGATCCTTTTCCCCTTTCCAACTTGGTCCATTCTGCAGTGAGATTATCAGCAAATAATAGCATGTATGGTCATTCTGTTGGTGCTGCGGCATCCCACTATGAAGAAGAGGAGCCATTTGAATCCCTTGAAGAGATTGAGGCCCAAACTATTGGGAATCTTCTCCCAGATGATGATGATTTGCTTTCTGGAGTGACTGATGGGCTTGACTGTAAGGTGCAACCAGGCAGTGGAGATGATGTGGAAGAATTGGATTTCTTTAGTAGTGTCGGAGGGATGGAGTTAGGAGAAGATGGTGGACAAAGAAATTATGAAATTTCTGGAGGAAGTTCTGCTAGTCAGCTGGGGCCATCTAGTGGTGCCATGGGTGAACACCCTCATGGGGAACACCCATCAAGAACACTTTTCGTCAGAAATATCAACAGCAACGTGGAAGATTCTGAGTTACGGATCTTGTTCGAGGTATGCTTCTTTCTTCTTTGGCTTGTTAAAGAGATATCACATATCTGTTAGTATATATTTGAGTTGATGGGTTATGGCCATAATAGAAACCATAATTGTGCAGCAATATGGAGATATCCGCACTCTCTACACAGCCTGCAAGCATCGTGGCTTTGTGATGATATCATACTATGATATAAGAGCAGCCCGAAGTGCCATGCAAGCTCTTCAGAACAAACCATTGAGGCGTAGAAAGCTTGACATTCATTACTCAATTCCAAAGGTTGTTTTTGCTTTCTTTTTTAATCTTTCTATGTATGATTTTGCAACTTAAGGCTGAATCGGTGATCACTGTCTTCTTGTGCCCAAAGGCTACTTGGTTTTTCAGATTTATTAATTTGTCAGTGTGCAATGATATATTTAGATAGACTTCAGAAGTTCTAGAACTAATCAAACAGATTTTTGATGATGAAATTTATCTATAACTTTACTGTCTCAGCTAGTGGCTGAAAAGGGACTAGGATACCAGCTAGGCCGGTAATCTCTCAAATGATTTCTATCGGTACATGATGCCTATCATTTGACATGTGCATCAGGTTATCTGCAATATGTGCTATAGAACATTGTTTACTTATTATTCTTACTGGCCATTACTTGCGAGATCTACTAAAGATATTTCTGTTAGATCAGAAATAAAATGAAATTCAGAAAGGAAAAGAAAAAATGACTTTGTACTTTATCTATATGAGATGCAAATAGCCTATACCTTGATTAGGTTCTCTGAAGCACTCCTTAAATTAATTATTCTAACAAATATTATATGCTTTAGTCCATGTGTTGTCATAATGAGTCTCCTCAGAAGTCTTAATGTTTGAAGACTGAAATACATTTCAATATGTCTTCTGGAGCATAAATGGACTGTTCATGTTATACGAGGTAGTTAGCTCAAATATATTAAAGTACATTTATTACAGTTGGAGTGCCAGGATGGTTGCTAGCTATGGTTGACCGTGGATCTTCTTAGGACATGTAAAAATATTTGTGGTTGATTTATCAACACAATTTTGCATTATGCATCATCTGTGTCACTGAGGCATCAGTGAAAAGCCTTGAAATTGAATGGGACTGAAGCTGAATTTCCCAGCCACTCTGATGTTAACAAAGCTGACAAGTGCTCTAAAATGGATGATTTGTTGGTCATTCTTGAAAGCTTTATTTTCTTGATGGACACATGGCACAAAGGAGAATCCTGATGATGAAGATGTTTTAAAGTTTGACTGATTCACTAGATTTATTTATTTCTTATTGAACATTTCATATTGCAGACAATTTACATCCAAAATTCCTCAAGACATTATCTATTGTGTGTTTTATGTGATTTCATCCTACTCAGTTCCTGCGTTGATCATAGTTTGAACTTGTGTGAAATAGAAAAGCTGGTGAAGTGTCTTGTTAAGAATGTGAAGTTTGGATAATGCATAAACCTCATTCTACTAAGTTGTCTTCTCTTGTTGTTGATTGCTTTTTTTTTTCTTCTCCTTCTTTTGATAGATGCTATGACTAGTGTTGCTCACTCTCTCTAAATATATTGGTTCTTTTCTTTTTGTTAGGACAACCCTTCAGACAAAGATATCAATCGAGGCACCGTTGTGATATTTAACCTCGATTCCACTGTTTCTAATGATGAACTTCATCATATTTTTGGCGTCTATGGTGAGGTTAAGGAGGTAAGATTGATTTTCCATTTTTGTGTTTTTACCTTGTCTGACGGCTACATTATTTAGTTGGATAATCCTTGTTCTGGAGTGCAGATCCGTGAAGCTCCACAAGGAAGTCGTCACAAGTCCATAGAGTTTTATGATATTAGAGCTGCAGAAGCTGCTTTGCATGAATTAAACAAGAGTGACATTGGAGGAAAACAATTGAGGCTTGAACCTAGCCAGCCTGGTGGTTCTAAACGGTAGGACTCTCTTGGTATAGCTGTTATTCTTATCTGTTTATTCTTTGCTTTGACTGGCTTGCCTGAGATATTGAGTTTGTAAATTTTGCCTCACTTCAGCAAAAGATAATTTGTGTTGTCAACTTTGCACTTGTGCAAATGTAACTAGTAAAGTACTGCAAATGCTTGCTTTTACCAAAATCTCTAACTTTGACACGTGTCCTAAAAGGTAAGTACAATTGTTGTGAAATCAAGTTCTGGATAGAAAGTGTTGGCGGAAGTTTGAGGGTGAAACAGAGAATCCAAAACCAAAACTATCGAGTTACTCTTTTAAGATACCAAAATATAAAAGTACCTGGAGGTCCCAGGTTCAAATCCAAGGAGGATTAAAAATCCCCTTGTGGCCATGGAGGTTCAAATGCGGTGACTCTGGGCTATCCGCAAAGCAGGTGGTCGCCCTGGGATTAGTCGGCTCGCATAGCAGGTTGGATATCCAGGTTAATAAAAAAAAAAAAGATACGAAAATACAAGATAGTTAGGAGCCCACTACTCTGATCTCTAAAGAAATTTAATCCACCAAGATCAAAGGAAAAGGGATCACTCAGATAATCTAGTCTCGAAGGAAATTAGTCCACCAAGATTAAAGGGAAAGGGAAACTCAAAACTACCAAGATCAAAGATATCTAAAGGAAATAAAGATTTCAGGAAATAGATAAAAATCCATTCATTTCATATAAATCATCAGATGCCTTTTACAACTCTGAAGCGAGAAATGGACAACAAACCCTAGACAACATAAAATAATGGCTGGAAAATAAGGATTTATCCTATTAGCACATAAATTTCAGCCAACAAGAGGTACAATGTATAAGCATAGAAGCTCCATAGTACAATAAACACATATAAAAGCTCCCCATGTCCCACAAAAAGAGCCCTGAATCAAAGAAGAATATAAAGACAACTTTCTAGACAATGTTACACATGAATTAATACAATGTAACATGACCCTTTATCAAGTCTTTGGAAAGCAAATAGTGATAAAGGAAGAAGGGTAATAAAGGACCATCAAGTTTTTATCTTTTAAATTTGAAAGATGACTCTTTCTGGAATTGTAGACTGGACTCTTTCTATGGATGAGGTGTAGGAAATACTTTTATTTCCCAACATCTAAATGGTATTTAGCCCTATCTGCTTTCTAAATTAGCCATTCTATCTTAATCTGCGGGCTGAAGTTTGATCAATATTTTAAGGCTGAAGTTTGATCAATATTTTAAGGCTGAAGTTTGATCAATATTTTACATTACATTCTTATCATGTCTTAACTTTGGCAGCGTAAACAGTCCATTCCCAGAGCTGGATCTTGATGAAACTAGTGCCTTGTTGCAAATGTTTAGCCCTCCTGATTTTAGAACAGAAATTTCTGGTATGATATTTTATGGATCACAGCACTCATTGTCATAATATAAACGAATATACCTGACAATGTTTTTACAGGACCAGTTTCACATGTTCGAGTTACACCTGGTTGCCTGGACAACGAAACTCTCTTGGGTCTTCATTCTGGAACTGCACCCCCTGCCACTCAACTGTTAGACACTGAAATCCAACATGGCATCCCATCTAGCGTCTCTAAAAGTTTTTCCTCTATTATTGGAGTGGAATCCGGTGGCATGCCATCCAGTTTGTTGGAGTCTGCTCAGTTACAGAACCAACTGAAATATGATTTCAGGAGCACATCAAATTACCACCCTCATTCACTTCCAGAGTATCAAGATGGCTTAACCAATAGCATCCTATGCAATTCTCCTAGCAGCATGGCTGCAAGTTTAAATTGCAGAATGTCTGAAAGGGCTGGAAATAGGCAGTTTAACAGAATTGGTGGCTCAATTGGACGCTCACTTGAACTTAATGACAGTGGTAAGAGGTGTCTTAAGTTCCGTGTATACTTTAATTCATTATCGTTGTCTTTGTTACCAGTGGAAGGCTTTGTCATACTGAGAGTGAAACGTGATTTATGGAATGGAAAGGGAATATATAACAGACTCCTCCCTGTCCCATGAGAATTACAACAAACGATGTTTTGGCACCCAACTTTAGGAGCTTTTTCATCCATCTAATTAATCTTCTTTTGCTTAAAATGGTGTTCGAAGTACGTTTTTGCAAAAAAGAAAAAAAGATACATCAAATAACTCTTAGAAATGTGTGCCAACTAGTAAATGTTGCGATCTTCATGGATGAATTGTCATCTTGGTTGACTTGTGCTGTTATCAGGACTGTCAGAACAGTTTGTTTGACTCACTGGTTATCTCCCTTCCTCAGTATTTGGCCTCTCTGCAAATGCAAGTTGTCCCCCTGCCACTCACCATTACATGTGGAATCCTTCTCATCAGCCGCAGCCCCATAACATGATGTGGCCCAATTCACCGTCATTAATCAATGGAGTTGGTAATGCTCACAGTGCTCCCCTAGTGCATGCTCTTCCTAGAGCACCGGCTCATGTGGCAAACACTTTTCTGCACATTAACAACCAGCATGTGGGATCAGCACCATCTGTCAATCCTTCCATTTGGGATAGACGACACTCTTATGCAGGGGAATCCCCTGACGCATCAGTTTTCCATCCAGGTTCTCTCGGGAATATGAGGGTCCCGGGTAACTCACTGCATCCTCTGGATTTTGTTTCTCATAATATCTTTCCTCGTATGGGGGGAAACTCTATGGACCTGCCAATTCCATCGAAAAACATTGGATTAGCTTCCCATCATCAGAATAATGTAATGTTTCCTAGTAGAGGACAAATGATTCCTATGATGAGTTCATTTGATTCTGCTAGTGACCGGGCTAGAAGTCGTAGAAATGAAGGAAGTTCAAATCAAGCTGACAACAAGAAACAATTTGAACTCGATCTGGACCGTATAATGCGAGGGGAAGACAGAAGAACGACTCTAATGATCAAGAACATCCCTAACAAGTAGGTTTAAGCACAACATTTTATCTTTGCTATTTGATCAGATGTTTTGATACTTATATCTGAAAATGCCCTACATTGAAATCTGATATAGGTCGAGTTTGGTGTTTCCATTATGGATGCACCGATTTTATATCTATGCAAGTGTCAAGTAAACAGATGCAACAGCTAAAACGGTTGTGAAAGTTTAATAACGATCATCTTATATAGTTTTAAGGATGAGTGAAGAATGTGAAAGACAAGGATTAAACTTTCTTAGTAAATACTTGCATCTTGCACATGGGGAAATACGTACCGCCATGATATGGTGCATATACACAATGATACTTCAGGTAGCATGCATGCTTCCCGGAGTTTGACTGATAATCTGGAGTATTAGTGTATACATGTGCCATTATGTTAAGGTTTACAAACGACCATGTTTAGTCCACACAACATCATCAATTTGGAAACTCGAATGAAAATCATAGTGACCAAAGCAAAGCTGCGAGTTCCTCTTTGTAAGCAAAGATCATGTAGGAGAAGCCAGTGGATTGTTTTTTTCTTCCTGTAGATCTTGTACTCTGTGTTTGAGTCAATGTTGTGTGTTGGGATTGAGTATGCTTGTTTGTTGGCTTATTTATGTCTAAAAGCTGCTACATATCTGAAAGATTTGTTGTTGAATTTTTTTAATTTTTTGTTAATCTTATTTAATGTTGGAAATTGCAGGTACACTTCTAAAATGCTGTTGGCTGCAATTGATGAACGCCATCGAGGAACATATGATTTTATCTACTTACCCATAGATTTCAAGGCTAGTGATTTTTCTGCATCAATATAATTTTTTAATGTTATGGTGCCACAATATTGTTAATATACTTTTGCTGTCTTGTGTGAACGCAACCATGATTTTTGGCTGATAGAATGAAGACTGACAATGCTCTGTTCTTCTCCATTTTTTCTTGGCAGAACAAATGCAACGTGGGTTATGCATTCATCAACATGACTGATCCTTCCCTTATTATTCCGTTCTACCAGGTCTGTGTTTATAAGGCTTTCAGTGGATGAAAATATTTTGGGTGACTTGTTTTTGGATAAATAATAGGCTCAGGCCAATCACTGAATGATATTGATGCAACCTTTTGCTACAAGTACAAAAACATGTATGGATGCACCAATATACCTGTGATCACAGGGACTGTTTCAGGGTTATGGTCTTTCGAGGATGCATATACCTCATTTGATGCTTAATAAACATAGAATAGTCTAAAACCCCAGCTGCAATTACAGGCATTTAATGGGAAGAAGTGGGAGAAGTTCAACAGTGAGAAGGTAGCATCCCTTGCATATGCTCGCATTCAGGGAAAAGCTGCACTGATTGCCCACTTTCAGAATTCAAGTTTGATGAATGAAGATAAACGCTGCCGGCCCATTCTTTTCCACACGGATGGTCCAAATGCAGGTGATCAGGTATGACCTAACATATACATTATGCTTTTGTGTACAAAATTAGAATTAATCATTTTTTTTCTTTAGACCAAATTATAATAATTTGGTTTATGTTCATCTTGGTTTAATTTCCTATGCAGGTGCCTTTTCCAATGGGTGTTAATGTTCGCTCAAGAGTGAACAAAAATCGAAACAGCACAAATGAGGAAAGCTCACAAGATGTGGGAAATGGTGAGGTGTCTTCAAATGGGGACTCATCGTCAGGTTCCACCAAGGATTTTGAGTGAGAAAGGCCTGCTGCTCCTTTTTGTCATGCTAACCTTCTAGATAACAGGTAATTAATTGAAGGAAGCCCACCTCAAATTTTCTAATGTACATTGAGCCGGGGTGGGCTGAGGGAAGAGAGCAGGTTAACATTGAAATTTCTGTAATTGTCTTGTGGAGAAATCAAAAGAAAGAAAGAAAGAGCAACAGGTGAGGGGAGCTTCTAAATTTTGGATTGTTTCTAGATTTTGATGAATTAAGGATTGAGGAGACATATACATAGCATATCAGTTGACCGTGGGGGGGAAATCTATATGGTTTTTCTTCCAAGAATCCTGTTTTTGACTATAGAGTTAGGGAGGGGACCTGCCTGCTTGTCATTTCTGCTTTTTGTCCATGTTCATTTTTAATTTGACGTCTTTCATTTTGTTTTGTTTGGGAGGAGCTTGCTTGCATGTAATCCTTGTTATTTTTTTAAAATGAAGTTACTTAACAATTTGTAGCAGCATATAGCTATATTAGTCTGCTTGAATTCTGTTTGCTGTTTGAGAGCGAGAGAGAGAGAGAGAGCGCTAGCTGTGGCTCTTGTTGGAAGTCAAATTCCAACAAATCCCATGAAGCAAAACAAGAATCGGAGGCTACCCTTGATGCTACTATTCAAAAGTGGCAGGAGGCAGCATATCCATTCCAACTGCATTTTTTCAGCTTCCCAATTCATTTATGTAGAAACTTGTTAAAATAGAGAAAAAATCATTGCTCACTCAAATTCTCTATATTGTTACGTAAAATATGGAAAACATGAAAAAACTTCAAAAACTAGAAAATATTTTAATAATATAATTAATATCGAAATCTTAAAATAAATAACTTGTTCTAAAGAAGCTAGGATATTTTAATAATATAATTTTTTTTCTTTTTAATTAAAGAAATGCCTCATTGTGCTCCTTCAACTAATTGTTAAACGTAAACGTCTGCTAATACAATACAAATTTTCACAAAATAAATAGTAATAATTACAAAGATGAATTGGTGTCAGTTTATTGCTTAGTTTTATGAGGAAATTGTCCTTTAATTAATTTAACAAACACTCTTCTTCTCCATCTGTATCTGTTTTGTTAACCATAATTAAGATCGTTGCTGAGAGTAGTTGCAAGGAGGCTCAGCTCTTCATGGCTTTCCATCCTAATCCTTTTTTCACTCATATCCCAGGTCACTAATTTATTAATATTTTTTTTTGTGTGTGTATATATATTAACATCAATTAAACGTAACAAGATGGATCTTTTATCAAATGTATTTAACTTTAAACCAATTTATATACTTGAGATCTTTAAAAATGTAATCATATTCCACTTTCTTTCAAGATAGCTACAAAGAAACAGAGCAGCACCATTCTTTTGGTTTATATAGTCAAAATGATAAATATATGTTGTTGATTTTCATGTGAAGGGATTTGCACACATGATCTGGGGTTTGCTACAGTTGCTGCTATTACATCTAAAATCAGTTATGATGAACACAACCATGAGCATTGGCGACCCTAGCAAGCATGCATCTACGTATTTCGTGTTGAGTGTCTGTTGGTGGTGAAATTAGTTGTGAGCATGCCGATAAGTAAATATGTACTTGCCCTTGGAGGTTGAGCATTGAACCAGGGACCACTGTTACTGTCAAAACTCATAGAATCCCCTTGTAAATTAAACATGTGATTTAAGATCTTGATTGTTAAACTACTTTACAATAATACTACTATTTATGATCAAACAGATGGTTACTGAAATGCTTGCACAGACCATACCTTAAAGCAAATCCCAATCCTGGTTTAAAGGAAGCATCAAAAATCAAAAGATACATAAGGTAAAAATAGAAAAAGAAGACATCCAAAAATTGGAAAAACAAATGTAGTAGAGCCATTCTAGTGTGTGTTGACTGGAAGACTTTTTGGCTTGCACACCAGAATTTGGAAAAAGAAAAACAAACGTTTCCAGGTTAGTTGACTGGAACCCCTTTTCGCGTATAACGCACCATAACCTTGCCTTTGACACCAACAACCATCGCGTTCCAGTCGGTTTCTGGAAAAGGAGAGATCAATTCCAACTCAAAGTTTCTCAACAAATGGCTCCATATTGCTTTTATCTGCAGATAAGCAAAGGGTTCACCAAGACATCCATGTCTGCCACCACCAAAAGATATATATGAGAATGCTCCTGCTGCCTTGTCTTCCTCTCTATCAGCATCAAATCTTTCTGGGTCGTAGGTGTCTGGATCCTTGTAGATGTGTGGGAGTCGATTTGCAAAGGCAGGAGATGTGGCAACTATGTGCCCCTTTGGAATGTCATACTCTCTCCCTTCCTTGGTTGTCACACTGAAATCGCTGTGTGAGCTACGCAGAAGCATGATTAGAGGTGGATGAAGTCTCAAAGCTTCCTTTATGCATCTGTACAACACTTCCATCTCTGACAATATGTCATGATCAACCTTGTTACCATGCTTTTCCATCAGCTTCTTTTGCTCATCAACCACCGCAGACATGTACTTGTTGTTGGCTAGTAGGTATGCTCCCGTCCATGTTGAGGTGATTGAACTTGTATGCTGCCCTGCAAACAGAGCAGCAATCAGAAGTCCAGTGACCTCAGATTCGGTTGTTGGCCGACCATTTTTGTACTTGGACTCAATAAAGCATTGCAACATGTCATTCTCTGACTTGCCAGTTTGTTTACGGGCAGCTATGATGCTTGCAAAGATTTCTGCAAGCTTCTTGCGGGCTTGGTCACGACGACGGTGGGCTGGGATGGGCAGATAAGGAAATATCACACTGATAGGGAGCATGCCATTGTCAAGGTCATGGAAGAGGGCCGACACATCATCAAAGAGCTTGTTACGAACTTCTTCACCCAATAGACATCTACTGGCTGTGAGGATGATTAGGTGCTCTAGTTCATATTTTAGGTCCACTTCACCATTATCCCCCCATTTGGAGAAATATTCCTGCACATTGCCAACCATTTACAACCATGATCAAAAGAAATACAGCACAAATAAATATGCTTAAATCTTCTGGGCATTTTTTTTTCCTTAAGAAAATTAATTAATTATCCATGTGTTCTTTTTCTTTCTGTTTTTAGGTTAATAAGAGAAAAAGAGCAGTCACACATATAAGAGGGAGAAGGCTCTAGAAAGTAGAAATAACTTGGAGAAAGTAAAGTCTGTCAAGTAGCAACACCATTTCATTAACATTACTAGATCATTAGTGGATTTGTGAAATCAGTGAGTCTTGAATGCAAGATATTAATAATAGTAGATCAACAATACATAATGAACAATTGAAAAACACAAAATTGCATGATTGAAAAGAAAGAAACTAGGAAAAAGAAAATATAATACCTCAGCTTCAGTAACCATCTGATCCACATACCCCTTAAGTTTAGTGACTCTGAGAGACTCGGTAAAGAACCTAAACTGTTCCTGCCTTACTGAATAATCCACATCGAAAACAACGCCGGGCCCAAAAGTTGGCACATTGAACTGGTAGACCTCTTGCTGGCTGAGATCCGACTCCGAAGCCTTAAAGAAGTGGGCTGAAACTTCGGGTCCGATCAAGAAAGTGATGTTCTTGTTCAACAAATTTAGCGTGAAAACGCTCCCTAGCTTAGGGTACTCTTGCTTCAGCATTATTACCGGTCCTTTCAAGAAGCGGAGCAATCCACCTACCAACGGCCACGCTTTGACCAGCGGCGGCAATCGTTTACGGGATCTGGGGATTAAGAAGGCGGATATGATTTTGGCGGCGAAGAGAGTGGCGATGAGGAGGACGGCTACATTCAGGAACTTGCTGTTTACTTCCATCATGCGATTTGAATTGAATAGAGATCTGAAGATCAGGGTTGGTTAACCCTAGAAGAAAGAAACCCTTTTCCGGAATGGTATTCAAAAAGAGGTTGTGATGTGTGAAACGCAGCCAAGAACAACACCCCTAGGTACCGAGTGGCCTACATCTAATCCAATAAGTATTACAACACTTGCAATTTTTCATATTACAAAATCTTATCATAAAATAAAAAATATTGGGTTTATAACGTTTAACAAGTCACGTTACTTTATTGTCATTAATATGTTAATAACCAAGTACTTTATTTGATAAAAATGAAAACAAAGATCGAGAGTCTTAATCGTTAAGTGAGGTTCACAACTCCTACCATTATTGTCTTAATCATTCAAAGCTTCATCCCAAATATTTTTTTCTTGATTTATCTTAGATCAACATCATATACTTAAAAAACCAATCACCAAGCCAACAATATTAACCAATATACTTATCAAGTTAGTGACCAATTTCACGCTCACTCATCCAAAGAATCCCATAATTACCCAACTATTTCTCTCACAATATTATCTCGCTCTAGATTTCTATCTCAACACGTCGTCGTCATTGTCTTAACAAGTATGCTATCGCCATCCTCACTTATCGTTGCTTTTAAGCCCTAAACAATGTTGTCGTTGTCATGGCCCCTAATTGCCCATCCTTTAAATTCATTTTCTTATCCTTAAACCCAAATCATGCAAGCTCCTCCCTGATCAATGTGTTCTCCAAATTGCAAATTTCTCCCCAAACCGACCCCTATGCATCTTCCAAACCTCTTAAGCACATCATATATGTTATGATTTTTTTATTCATACTTAGGGGCTGTTTGTTTGCCTCTTAATGGCGACATTAAGAGGGAGCCTCTTAATCGGTAAGAGGCAGGGGTTGTTTGGCAAAAAAAAAATGAACCTCTTAATGATGACAATTACCTCTTAACGATTTTACATCCAAGGGGTTGCCTAATGGTTCAGAGCCTTATTTTTCCAGGATTACCCCTCCCCATATCTCCTTCAGCATCATCGTTCCTCCTCCTCCTCCCACGCATCGTTCCTCCTCCCAAATGATCTCGCCAATCTCTCCATCTCACATACCTGCCTCCTTTTTCATTCCCTCTGCTTCTCCGACAATGGCATCGGCGACTAGGCCCGCTTCTGCTTCTCCGACGGTGACATCGACGACTCAGGTCATCGATGCTTCTTCCCTTATGTTTTGAACTTTGTCAAATGGATCAAGATGTTCTTGATCACTGTGTTTTCCTTTTATGCTAAATCATTTTTTGCATTTACATCGAACCTGCTGTATTCTTTTCTTCTTCCTACTTGTTTGGAAATGGATTCTCATGTTCAAGATGGAATCGATTCGCAGATATAAATGGGCTTTGCAAAGGTGCAAAATTTTTAAAGGATGTTAAGCAAGTACTCATTTTCCCTTATATGAAATCCATGCCAATTATCAAATTTACAACTGTTTATTTTATATCATGTTCTAACTTATATGACAATTGTTCCTGTTGCTATGATAGGTTGCTCAGGTGTAAGCTTCCTGGATGTAATCTCAAGGCTAGTCCTCATATTGAATCAAGGCTCAAAACATTAAAGAAGCACTATGATACAATAACAGATAGGAAAGATGCATTTGGTATAGAGTGGAAAGGTACATAGTGCACATTAATATGCTATGACGATGATGTATGGGATGAGTGGGTGAAGGTAACCACATCAAACAAAAGAGTGTTGAGGGATTGAGAAATAAGCCATTTCCTTATTATGATGAGTTGTGCCTGATATTTGGAAAAACCTGAGGCAATCAGAAGAGTGTTGAAGATGCATCAGATGCTAACAGAGCCCTAGACGTGTATGAGACTAGTGAAAAAACTATTATATTGGAATTTGATTGTTATGTTTTTGTTTATTCTAGAATTTGAACAAGTAATGTTATGTTGGTTTGGATTAATATGAAATCTTGTTTTGAACAAGTAATGTTATGTTTGTTTGGATTAATATGAAATATGTAGTTACATTTTCAAAGTAATTGTTTTATTCAGATATATGCCAAACAACTATATTTCATTCAGTACTAAATCATACAGAGGGTTAAAATGGTAATTTGTTGTCATTCAGAGAACATTTACCAAACAACCATATTTCATTCATCATTTAACCATTCTGACTACTTAACCATTCTGCACAAAACCATTTAGCAACTGCCAAACAACCCCTTAATGAATGTCCATGAAGAACTCGCACATCATAAACGTATATTCATTCTATATCTATATTATATTTATGCCTTGTATCAATTATGTCATGTCTTAGGGGCCGTATACCAAACACTTACCCGGTAAACGCTTACCGGATAAGATTTTAGTCCACCAAAACGGTATCGTATGCAATAATTTATCCGGTAAGCGCTTACCGTGGTAAGAGTCATCGACTTCACTTATCGGGTAAGACTCTTGGTCCTTGTCTCGCTTTTACCGAATAAGATTATGATCTTTACCATATTCATCCGGTAAGGTAAAATGACTTGGTGTTCACTTACATTAAGCGTTTGGTAAACGGCCCGTTAGTCTTATTGATAAAATTCAAGTCATGCACCCTGAATTTATAAACTTTCTTGGGCTCCAAACATTTAATATGGCTTTGCTTATTATTCTTGTTGTTGAACCCCTTGTATTCTATGTAACCGAGCCGTGTATTTGTGAAATTCAACTTGGAATCATAGAAGAGATCACCCAAATCACAACATCCTCCGGTCCCCTTGAGATTGCTGTTTTTAGTATTATGTTTCATATATAATCATGGCCTAGGGGTTTGAGCTATAGGAAAATGTTATAATGAAAAAAGTGTTATGAAATTAGATTGTTATTTCTTATATTTAAGAGATTTGGATCCAAATATGATACCCATTGGATCAAGCCTACGACTACTAGCATAAAAGAGGCAAATAGCTCCGGCTATGGGCCTGGGCTAACAACCATGAATTGAATTTGTTCCATTTTTCCTGGTTCTTTCCTTTTCCTTTTCCGGTGTGAGTGTGATGAATGATGATGATGATGATGATCAACGACGGGTGGATGCGGCTACTTTGCCATGGTATCAAAGATCTTGACTGGTTTTCGAACCTCAAACCCTGGTCAAAATCCATCCTAAAGGTACTACTGCTACATACCGATCTACTCTCAAACTACGTTGCCGGTGATGGCGATATATTCGAGTAAAATTGAATTTTTAAGATGTTACTAGATATGCCTTTGATTTGGTAGGAGTGGTTACGGTGAATACACAGAAACTGTTTTTGGTTTATTAGCTGAACATGGCAGGCAATGTTGTGGCTGGGCTGGCTGTGTGACAACAAGTATTAATGGGTGCAGCGTTATCCGTCCACATCCCATCTGCTATTACCATTTTTCATTAATTATCAGTACGTACTGTTTGCTTATTAGTTGGATGTATTAGTTGGATGTCTCTTTCTTTATTGTTAAATTTACATTCTATACTAATACATCCCCCGGAGTGATGACAACGTGGGTATTCACATATTTGCCAACCAACCGTCCCCGATCCGCATTTATTCCACTTCATTCTATTTTGCTGTTATACTATACACACATATATACATATATATATATATATATCTCATACTTTCTTATTTAATCAACTTATATCAAAATATTTCTGCTTGCTCTATACTATACACATATCTAGCTTGCACAAGCTTATCCCTCTCTGTGTTTGGGAGTGTAATCCATTTCTCATGGGTATTAAAGAAATCAAGTCGCCTGAAGTTTTGCCTGAGACGCCGCCGATGGTGACGATGGAAGAAAATCCTGAGTCATTAAAAAGTAAGAAGCTTGGTATGTATTTTGTTGAATCCGACAACAGGCGTTCCCCTTTTGCCGGAGGTTACACCACACTTGGTACTACACCAGTGAATATCCATGGCAAGCCTATCACCGATCTCTCCAGAACCGGAGGCTGGGTTGCTGCCTTCTTCATTTTCGGTAACCAACAACACTAGTACTATTTCATTTATAAAAGAAGATACACCTAGAGATATTTTCCCCATTCCCTAGGTAGTAGGTAGGGACGACTTTTGAGCTAATGGGTTCAAATCCCCATTTTCCCCTTGAATATTCTGGAAAAGGGAAAGAAGATCGTACCTTGCTGTTTTTGTCCTCTTGATCTTGCAAAGCAGTCATCACTGACTAATGGATATCAATGATTCTTGAGTGCAGGGAATGAAATGGCAGAAAGAATGGCTTATTTTGGGTTGTCGGTGAACATGGTAGCGTTTATGTTCTATGTGATGCATCGACCTTTCACTAGTTCAGCCAATGCTGTCAACATATTTTTGGGAATATCACAGGCTTCCTCAGTTCTTGGTGGTTTTCTGGCTGATGCATATCTTGGTCGATATTGGACTATTGCTGTTTTCACTACCATCTATCTTCTGGTGAGACATCTTAAACCCAATTATAATTAGAGAATTCCTGCAAACATGGACTTGAACCTTTGTTGATATCTCTTTCTATTTTGAAATCTTTTTTAAGGGTTTAACAGGAATAACATTATGTGCCACGTTGAATATGCTGGTACCCAATCAAAATGACTGCAATCAGCTTTCCCTGTTATTAGGAAACTGTGAACCTGCAAAACGATGGCAAATGTTGTATCTCTATGCAGTCCTTTATGTGACTGGCTTTGGAGCAGCTGGTATCAGGCCTTGTGTTTCTTCTTTTGGAGCAGATCAATTTGATGAGAGGAGCAGAGATTACAATTCCAACCTTGACAGGTTCTTCAACTTCTTCTACCTGTCTGTCACTCTGGGGGCAATTGTGGCATTTACTGCTGTAGTCTACATTCAAATGAAACATGGATGGGGCTTTGCCTTTGGAGCTTTGGCCATAGCTATGGGAATCTCCAACGTGGTATTCTTTCTTGGTACTCCTTTGTACAGACACAGGTTGCCTGGAGGTAGCCCTCTCACTCGTGTGGCTCAAGTCCTCATTGCTGCTTTTCGGAAAAGAAATGCTTCCTTTGACACTAGTGAATATATTGGCCTGTATGAGCTTCAGGGGACAAGATCTGCAATTAAAGGCAGTGGTAAGATAGCTCATACAGATGGTTTTAGGTAAGCATGGTGTTGTCTTATACATATTTCCATATATATGTATATATGAATGTAAGCTAAGTTTGAATATTGTATAGATGGTTGGACAAAGCAGCTTTGAGACTGAAGGAAGATGAGATGAATACGAGTCCCTGGCAGCTTTGCACTGTGACGCAAGTGGAAGAAGTAAAAATCCTGTTGAAACTGATTCCGATTCCGACCTGCACCATAATGCTAAGTGTGATCTTAACAGAGTATTTGACTCTATCAGTACAGCAGGCATACACATTGAACACTCGTATGGGGCATCTGAAACTTCCAGTAACATGCATGCCCGTTTTTCCAGGCCTCAGCATATTTGTGTTGCTAGCCCTTTACTACACCGTGTTTGTTCCATTATCGAGACGCATCACGGGTCATCCACGTGGGGCATCTCAGCTTCAGAGGGTGGGGCTTGGTTTGGTGATTTCAATCGTATCTATAGGATGGGCTGGGGTTTTCGAGAGATACAGAAGGAATTATGCGATAAGACAAGGGTATGAGGGGAGTTTTCTGAGTGCAATGCCTGGTTTGAGTGCTTACTGGCTTTTGATTCAGTACTGTCTGATTGGCCTGGCTGAGGTGTTTTGCATAGTGGGATTATTGGAATTTCTATATGAAGAGTCCCCAGATGCAATGAAAAGTATAGGTTCAGCTTATGCTGCTGTAGCTGGTGGTTTAGGCTGCTTTGTGGCGACTATATTGAACAACGTTATCAACTCTGTAACAGGAGGGGGGGATGAATTAGAGAAAAGACAAAATTCGTGGCTGTCCCAAAACATAAATACCGGAAGATTTGACTATTTCTATTGGCTTCTTACGGGTCTGAGTATCATCAATTTCTGTGTGTTTGTGTATGTATCCCGCAGGTACAAGTACAGGGTCAAAGCTTAACACTACAGATTATGAGTAGGAGATATGATTGATATTCAGAAATATATATTATATACACACATTACTTGTGGACTACCAAATTGTATATATGTTATTGCAATGAATTGTAAAGAAATCCCGATCATGTTCCTTCCTTCCTATATCTCTGTAACATGTTCAAGAAAATAAAAATAAAAAGAAGCTTTTGAAACTAAATTTGACACAGAACATTTGCCAAAAAAAAAAAAAAAAAATTGGAAATTAATATTGATATTCAACCACCTGATTTTTGAATGTGGAATTAAAAAAATATTTTTGATTTTTGTTCTTTAATATTTGCAGCATTCCTTTTGCTAAAAAAACCTATAAGAAAACAACATATTAGATTCTATATTTGATAATATATATATATATATATATATATATATATATTATGTTTTATGTTTCAAAATTTATTAGGATATACCTAATTTCATAATGAAACCTAAGATATAATTAAACATAATGAACTAAAACATACTATAATCAACAAAACGTAAAGAAACATTTTGAATACTAAATCAAAATTTTGTACCATTAAATTTTACGAATGAAATTGTTTCACCATTTTATCTACCTAACTCACGTGACTCCTTGTCACCTACAATGAGTTAGGTATATCATAATCAATTATAAAATATAAAACATACGATAATCAACTAAAAATAATGAAACAATTTAGATACTAAAGAAAATATTTTGTATCATTAAATCAATAAACGAAACTGTTTCACCGTTTATAGAACGAACTCACGTGACTGCCATTAAAGAAAGACCGATTGTCATGTAGTGTTGAACGATGAAACATTTTTAAAAGATTTAACGAGACATTTCGAAAACTGAATATTTTTTTTATTTAATGAACGTTTTTCATCCATAAAACGTTCCGAAATATTGTGAAATTATTTGCTGGTCATTATTGAACATGAAATTAGTTTCATTACTCAAAGTACATATATTTTTCAATAAAACGGAACACATATTTCATATTCTGCTGCTTTTAAAATTCATATTTTTATAAAATATAATGGTAAAACATAATAAAACATATTAATGGTAAAACATTTATATTAAAAAGAAATGATTTACCTCATTCTATATGAAATGTTTCTATTATTACGTTTTCAAAATTAACATTATTTATTGCCTTCCAATATTGAGGATTTTACAGATTTGCCTTTTTTTTAATTAAAAATTAAACTTTTATTATTATTATTTCTTTATTTCCTAATATAAATTTATTTAATCTTGACCATTGATCAAGAAAATAGATGAATGAGATTGGTTTATAAGGTTTTCACAAATGATGGTGGTTTGCAATTGATCCCTCCTCCCCATATATATACATATATATATATATATATATATATGTATATTGAATCTCATCCATTAATTAATCATGGTATGTATGTATATATATAGTTATCCGATTTACACTCTCTGCCACTGTTGTCACCCCTATTCCTCCGATGTCTCAACTGCATTTTCATGTCTTCCTATGAAAAGATCTGTTAATTCATTCATCATCAATTCATCCATACATCATCGATCATGGCTTTGTTTGCTATGGTGAGTATATTATATATACATCATTGCTAGCTATTTTGATTGTAAATTTTTGTAATTTTGGTTGAATGAAAAGAATGAATTGTGCATATACAGAGGCAGTGGCGATCATCAATTGGCCATTGGAATATGATGAATTGGCAACGTAGCAACTTCGTTTCCTCCTCAACCAGACCTAACAACAACAGGCATACTAGTAGTGGAGCCAAGCTTAAATCACGAGCCGACCTTTTCCCTATATATATATTGCTTGGGTTTACAGGGGGAGCGGTCTTCCTTGCTATCAAGAGTGTTACACAACAGCTCTTTCATCACCCTGGGGTTCACGTCAACAAGGCCAACAGAAGCATGGTTCCAGAGGTTGACAGGCCCGACTCCGCCCTTGCATCTGGCGATAAATTCATCACCAAATCGGTCCTCAGGAAAGTGGCTCACATTCAGCAACGTGATGACGTCATCCCCATGGATAGTCGCMCCCCTGACATTTACAAATCCCGCCGGTAAGAAACTAATTAATTTCTTATCCATTCCATTCCATTCCATTCTTAATTAATAATAATTTCTTAATTACAGATCTGATGACTCTACGACCCTGAAAACAGTCGGAGTGGAGCCTCGCCATTGATTTTTCAGCAGATCGATCGACTTTAATTGTTGTTCTGAAATAAGAAGATTTTGTTGCTCGATCTGTTACCTTTCTCTAATGTTGCTTCCATACATAAAACTAATCATGTAAAACTAAAACCTACAACTTTTTTCATTATAAATTCTTGTTGGAAATGTTTCATCATTATCTCGACATTTCATGGTTTAGAAAGTTCATATATATATATATATATATATATATATATATATATATATATATATATATAGGGTATATTTCTTTTACAACCTTGTGTATTTGTACAACCCTTGCAACCCAATTAATTGAGATATATATAGAAATAATGAGAGTTTATTTATTATGATTTGAATATTTATGGAATATGAATAGAGTTCACTAATTATGATTAATACTTTATATTAGGAAACAATCAAAACTTCTATGAAATCACATATTTATCAAATGAAATGGACGGTTGAGATTGAGTTGTATTGGTTGCACAAATGTAAATGGTTGTATAATAACCAACCTATATATATATATATATATAGGGAAGGGTTCAAACGAGAACCCCTGTGATTTACGAAAACGCGAGAACAACTCAATAACCACATATTGTGATAAAAAATAAAATTAAAAGATTTTTAAAATTAAAATTTAAAATTTAAAAAGATTCAAAAAATTTAAAATTAAAAGGGTAATAATGGAAATGATATATTATCTAGAAAACGGTTAGAATCTTTTAAACTTATCATTAAACACAATCAAAATCTTTTAAATTTATCATTATCATCTACAAAACGGTTACGATTACAAGTCTAACTTCAAATCGCAAGAACTACGGACGGCGACGGTGTTGATCGACAGTGACCAACCAAGAACACACAACCGTAATCGACCAAGAACCCTAATCGAGAAGC
>NW_020200767.1:27688-46286 GCF_001531365.2 Cynara cardunculus var. scolymus
CCATGATTAACACCCTCTACAATAAAAATGGTTAATCAACCTCTCATAATTACAAAAAAATGAACAAAATGAAAAATTATGATTGGTTGAATGAGGTTTTCAYRGTTTTTACAAATTGAGTGGTTTTTATTTGAACCCACCCCTATATATATATATATATATATATATATATATATAAGAGACTTCAGCTCTTCAGTTGAGCATTCAGCTGGTTGCCTAGGCTCTCAGGAGTTGATGGTCGCAGTGGTGGTGGAGTTGGACTCATGTGCTCTATGATGGATTTGTCCTTCAGTAGTCGCTTCAGCTCATCTACCTGCTTGTGCATGGATGCTTGAACCACAACTAGAGCACCTGTCAACACTTATGTGGTTGTTTCGAGTAAGATAACACTAGGGGCACTGAGCCTTCCTGTTGACACGACAGTTGAATCAACTGTGTGACCTACATTCAATGTTGGCAGAGATGTGGTACTGGTAGGGTTTCCATCATGTAGAAGATACCACTCTGGATGTTCCAGCGGGTTCACGAAGAACCGCTGGTTGAGCAACAGATGCTCCAGGTGTTTGTGTCCTAAAAGCTGTATCAGGCGCTAGACTGGATGTGCACACAAATGATGGCGTAGACTGGGGCAGCGGTCTACTTATTTCAATATCCACACTCTCCGAGTGAGAGGTGGATAACATATGTGGTTCATCCCCATGACTTGATGAAATTAACACCTGTTGAGAGGTGCTAGAGTGGATATGAAGGGTGTGTAATTGCGTAGCTGGGTCCATTACGGCTTGTTCAATACCGGATCCCAACAGATGAGACCCGATAGTAGATGTGAGTATCTGGCTTATGGTGGGTAGTGAACAGTCCTCACAATTTTTTTTTTCCGTTTCTCACGCTCCGTCCCATCACTCATTCTCTCAACATTTTTAACTCCTCCCTCATCCGTTCTTATGTCACCCACTGCTGTTGATACAATTAGATCAAGATCCATGACAACAACATCATGGATTGATTCTTCTTCATTGTTGGACTCCGTAATCTCTGGTATTGCACCGATGTGAGATGGTAGGTGTTCAATGTTGTTGGGCGTTTCATCATTGTTTGAGGAGTCAGAATCCTCTGAAGATGAGGATTCAACGGCAATAGGCATTCCTCCATTCGATAAATCATCTTCACCATCAGAAGAGTCTAAAGCAGAACCAGAGGCACCCCCTCTACGCCCCCTACTCATTGTCTTCTTCTTGTTCACTACCTAGACCTACCTCCCCACCTACCTTAGGGATCGGTCCTTGGGGGAGATCCAACTGGTTCTAGCTGGACCATTATACCGTGGGCCTCTCTATAAGCTAACGACATTCCTAAAAGGTGATTTAAAGGAGGAATTGTATGAAGCAACCATAAGGCTTTGTGATGCCGGAGAACGAATATGAAGTGTGTAAATTAATTAAATCACTTTATGGTCTAAAATAGACCCAAAAAAAGTGGCATCAAAAGTTTGATGAAGTCTTTTTGTCCCATGGTTTTCATTTAAACCAATCGGACAAATGTGTTGATAATAACGATAAAGGCATCACAATTTATTTACATGCTGATGATATGTTAATCTTTGGGACAGAACAAGACATGTTGTTTTGACAAAAGAATTTTTGTCATCTCAATTCTCAATGAAGTGATCCTTGGGATAAGATTAAATGGGAGAACAAAGGTTTGGCCATAACACAATCTCACTAAGTTTAGAAAGTGTTAAAGAAATTTAACATGTTAAATTGTTCACCCGTAAGTACGCCTGTGGATCCAACTGAAAAGCTTATGCTCAACGAGGGTGAAGCCGTTTCACAATTAGAATAATCTAAGACAATCATATGCTTCATGTATGCCATGACAAACTCTCGACAGGATATTGCCTATGCCGTTGGTAGATTGAGTCGGTTTACTGGTAGACCGAGTACTCATCATTGACAAACGGTAAAAAGGTTATTCAAATATTTGAAGGGAACCATGAATTATGGTGTTTGCTTCGGAGACAAGGGAGGGGAGAGAATAGTGTTCACCGGAGTGGGGAGGGGAGTAATGGTGTTCATTTNGGGGGCTATATTGGACAGAAAAACACAAAAAGTAGACCACCTGTGTACTTTATGAATGATAGGACCGAAAATCATAAAAGAGTCATAGACGAGGGAAGAAAATGTAATTCACTTAATTAATTATGTGTTTTTGTCTTTTACATCAAATGACATGAGCACATCCATCCACCTATCTAATAAAGAGAGAAAGTAGTATCAAATATTAGTATAAACAAACAAAGAATAGAGTGTAAACTGAACGACAAATGATGAGGCATCCCTTATAAAGTAATCCACATATGAAGAAGGCCAAGTTGTCTCTTTATACAGATCTCTCTTTTTGGAGTCCCATTGCTTGTCTATATTTGTATCTGCATTTCCAAACAATTTTATCATATGCTTCATTAATTAATGCAGAATGATTCTTATGGACGGTTTGGAACCTCTTCCTTTTGTCTGCCTTGCTACTCCACCCCCCATATATTAGTGGTTCCCTTCTTCCCAACATAAACATTAATCATCAACTTCATGAATTAGTAATATATAATTAAACTTTTCTTCAAGCATGTCCAACTTTGTCCAAGATTTCCAAGATGATGATGACGAGCAATTCCCCACCACTACACTCATGCAAGCATCACATGGAAGTCCTGAAAATTCCATTCATCCTACAAATACAACATCAAAGAAGAAACGCAATCTCCCTGGGAATCCAGGCAAGCTACAGTTTTATGTTTGCTTTTTGTTACCCATGTAGCATATCGAATCTGTATTTCAAATCTAATATTCCTTGGAAAAGAATGCATGACTCAATTCTTCATACCATTAACCGCCTCTTTTCCTTAGAAAGATCATACATATATATATATATATATATATATATATATATATATATATCTATACTATCTTATTAAGCAAAAGTCTTAAAGTCTTAAATTACTAAATAATTTTTGACTTAATTATATTATTATATATTATATATACTGTGAAAAAATATTTTTAATATTTACGATTTACGATTTATACTTTTATAGTTATTTATTTATATATACTATATATTTTGGCGTTAGATTGTCCAAATTGCACTGTATATTATGGACAAGAAAGAGGGTAAACAGTTGAAATTTCATTCTAAAACCCATCTTTTTTGGTCTTTTCATGACTTATGATCTGTCAAATTTGTAGTTTTCTTTATTRGTTTTGAGTGTTTATCTTAAAACTCAAGTTTCTTGGTTCTTTGCTCTTGGTGTAAATCGAACACATTTGTGGAATCGTTTAAATATGTTGAATTTTAAATATATTGGATTTTAAACTGTCATACATTTTTTTTTCATTGATAGTCTATAATTGGAACCATAACTTTTATTTATTCAAATTGTATTAATATGTAAAGACCAAGTGTAACCTATATTATCGTTAAATCTTATCTTATAAAACCAGTGGAACTTCAAAATCGTTAAAATTCATGGCTCCGGCCGCATTGCGCGGGTACTAATATATGCTAATTAACTAGTTTCTTTTTTCCATTTCCCGTTTCCTTATTTAATTTCTATAAATTTTTTAAGACTAGGATCAACTGTATGTATATTACTAACTTGATGGTTTTTAAACATTAATTTCAGATCCTGAAGCGGAAGTTGTGGCCTTGTCTCCAAGGACTCTAATGGCCACAAACCGCTATATATGTGAAGTTTGCCATAAAGGATTTCAGAGAGATCAGAATCTTCAACTCCACAGGAGAGGTCACAATTTGCCATGGAAGCTAAAGCAAAGGCCAGCCAACATTCAAGTGAAGAAGAGGGTGTATGTTTGTCCTGAGCCAAACTGTGTGCACCATGAACCTACTCGGGCTCTAGGTGATTTGACAGGCATAAAGAAGCATTTCTGTAGGAAGCATGGGGAGAAGAAATGGAAATGTGACAAGTGCTCCAAACGTTATGCTGTACAGTCCGACTGGAAGGCTCATGCCAAGATCTGTGGCACACGTGAATACCGTTGTGATTGTGGCACCATATTTTCAAGGTTTAATTGTCATGCATCCTTATATCTATTTTCTTTCTTTATACTACTCTATCTCGCTCTCTCTCTCTCTCTCTCTCTCTCTCTCTATATATATATATATATATATGTTTCACTCCAGTATTCTATGAATGTTCAGTACTAATTTCTTTTCTTTTTGTGCAGGAAGGACAGCTTTGTCACCCACAGAGCCTTTTGCGATGCACTGACGGAGGAAAACTATAAAATGAACCTAAAAGTTGGTGCAACTGGAGGAGTATTACAAGAGCTGTCAGGATCCTGCACAAACACAAACATCATGTCTATTAGCAATCATGATAAATCGCTATCTTTAAACTCCCACATGTTGAATGATCATATGGATACAATGTTCAATCAGAGAACAATGCGACCATGCTTCAGCTCTTCAGTAGTAGGTGCAAATAACTCTCCCATGGTTGCTTACACCTCAGCAACTGCCTTGCTACAGAAAGCAGCTGAGATGGGTGCAAAGGTAAGTGATAACACCATCACCCCAATTCTCTTAAGGGGATTCACTGGCTACTCTACCAGTAGCTTTAACTCCTCAACCATTAGTGTTCGCCATGTTTCCTCCATGGATAATTGTAACAATAGTGGCTTACATGCTGTAAACCCAGAATTATTTGACAAGAACATGGAGATAGGTAGGAACGGTAGGACTGGTTATGGTATCAGTACTACTACTGAGAGTGGGTTATATGATTCTTCTCTTCTTATGCATTCATCAAAGGAAAATTCTGGTAACCTCTTGGAAAGACAAGTATTCATGGGAGGTGGTGAAAGAACTACTGTTGATTTCTTGGGGGTAGAGCCAGGAGGTCACTCGAGTCTTTGTGGGAAAAGAGACTATGATGTGAGCTTACCTTATTCACATGAGCACCAGAGTCTACACCAACAACAATCAGATTGGTAAACACAATCATGGAAGAATTTTTTTTTGCTTATTTTGATAGCTTGATCCACTAGATACAGTAACATCTCTATTTAATCATCAGAGAGGGTTCCTGTTTCTAGTACTTGGTGAACAGACAGCAAAAGAGTTGCTAGTTTTGATTGCTTTCTAGGTCCCAAGGATAATAAAGTTTCAAGTTTTTAAACTTTCAAGTCTTCCCCCTCCCCTTATAGACATGACGTCAAACGCAACGGCAAGCATTGGTTACCAGCAAGGTAAAGATCACATTATTATTGGATTTCGATTGTGGTCATCATCAACCCCATTTAATTACCAATCGAAACCATTTTTGTATTATCCTTAAACTTTATAAAACGAATAGGCGAACGCTAGTTATGTTGATCAACAACTGAATTTGGTTGGTGATATTGTTGGGTTTCTATATGTTTTACCTTTTGTCTTGACTTATACTTTTACAGAAAAATAAATTTACTAAAAGTTAAGTTACAAAATAATGCTAGGATCGTATATAAGAACACATAGAAATATCAAATTTAGTTACAAACTTACATTCATCAATGCTATACTTGGGTACAACTATTTTACGAAAGATGTGTCGTTATATAATTATAATGATGCATTGAATAAAGTCTTCAATCTGATCCTCATAGCGGGTTATGTCGTACCCCAAAAAAGTTGTTTAGCATACTAGAGCGGTTCTGTGAAGCAAAGAGATTCTGTTTTTATCGAGAAGAGTCCTTTAGCATATTTTGAGGGACTATAGAACACGAGATGAGTTATCCATGTAACCCATCAAGGGTCTTGTTCAATCTGCAGGTTCATGATGATACTTTGACCGAGCTAATCAGAACCCCATCACTCTGAAAGCTCTACTCTAACTCCTCATAACCTAATAAAAATCTGATCTCCCCGCTAGCCATAAACTAGTTAACACAATATTGGTGAACCATATAAAACTGGTATGTCAAGTTTTACTCTTGTTTATGTTGTTTACTTTATTGCATAAGTCATAACAAAAACTAAAAACAAATTTTGCTTTCTAAAGTTATACTTTAGTTACACTTTTACAAATTCTCTTTAAAGGAATAGCTGCTAGGAGTAGGGTGGTGTCTTTTATGGTATTGAATTCTGAGATGGCACCCAAGGAGCACAAATGACAAGAGAGAACCCTAAACCTGCCAGAAGACAGGGATGGTCCAAGCATTTTGCCCTTGCTCAGTGTATATATCAGTTAGCTTGAAAAAGAGCTCCAAGATCATACAACATTTTCAAAAGTTCATGCAGAAGAACGAGAGCAAGAACCAACATTTGTTTATTATGGTTGTTTTAGTGTTGGCAAGAGTTCGCACTGCTCTACACACTTTGATTCTTTTCAGGCTCTAAAAGTTTCGGTTCCCAAGAATTCAATTGCTTGAGGCCTATATTCCCCATAGGACAACATAAATAAAACATGTTAAGTAACTTTTTCTGTGTGCACAATAAAAAATCTTACCTCATAGCACATCCAGCCCACCAACACAATAGTAACAACAACCAAAGCATTTGATTTACTGTATACATCTAGTTATGCCATCATCCATTTAGCTAAATCAAGTTAGGATCAAGGATTTGGCTGTAGATGCAGTGATGGCACATTGCTCGTTCTTCACTCTAGACCAAGCCTGTATCAAACACTTCCAAAAATACCAATCAACGAAGAACCACCAAACACGATAATGCGACCTTTATCAACATTTTCACAGCTTCGTTTAATTAGCTTTACTTCTTCGAATCTTGGAGATAGATTCGCTGTATGAAACATGGTCTTTATGGATGAGAGATAGATGATTCATAAGTTGATATTTATTTTCAAACTTCTGCTGAGGGGTGCAATTATGGACCTGTAGCTGCAGGGCCAGTTGTTAAATTTTGTTCATTAGACGCAAATGAATCTTAAGTTCCAGAAGCTGGTTTTTGTTTAGTGGATGATGACAAGATTGTTGGATTCATGGGTTGTAGCAGTTGGTGTGTTGTTGCCACTAATGATCTTAGTTGTATTCGGATGAATATAATTTTGACTCCGATGTGGGCACTTCAGAGCGATTTCTATTTCCCCATTTTGACTGTATTTTTCTCGATAGTCATGGAACAACTTTTTCATATTCTTAATCTTGATATCCTACTTTTCTCAATAGTCATAGGACCACCGTTCTCTTATTCAATAAAGCAAGGATTCCTTTCGCTTCGAGTGATGCATCAAGCAACTTGCACTACCAAAATTACCCTCTTTTTCGGCGACAACTCCGCCGGAAATTGGTTTTTCCGGCGGATTTGTCCGCCGGAAAGAGGGCGCCGGTGATTCGTTTTCCGTCGAGTTTTCCGGCGGATGCTTTATTTTTCCAGCGGATTCCGGCCGTCGGAAACCTTTCGCCGACTTAATTAAGAAAATTTGATTTTTACTTAATAAAAAAATTAAGAAAATTTTTAAAATGAAAATTTAATTTACGGGCGGATATTTCAGCCGGAAATCCACCGGTTTTTTTCTCTCGCCGGATACGGTTCATGAAAGCCCAATACAGTTCATTAAAGACCAATACGGTTCATTAAAGACCAATACGATCCACCAAAGCCCAAACCATTCATTAAAGCCAATACGTTCCATTAAAGCCCAATACGGTTCATTAAAACCCAATACGGTTCATTAAAGACCCAATACGATCCATTAAAGCCCAATACCTTCCATTAAAGCCCAATCGTTCCGTCGAAGCCCAATACGTTCAATTAAAGACCAATACGGTTTATGAAAGGCCAATACGGTTCATTAAAGACCAATACGATCCACCAAAGCCCAAACCGTTAATGAAAGCCCAATATGGTTCATGAAAGCCCAATACGGTTCATGAAAGACCAATACGATCCATTAAAGCCCAATATATTCCATTAAAGCCCAATACTTCCATTAAAGCCCAATACTTCCATTAAAGCCCAATCTCCATTAAAGCTTAGTACGTTTAATTAAAGACCAATACGGTTCATTAAAGCCCAATACGGTTCATTAAAGACCCAATACAATCCATTAATGTCTAATACGTTCCATTAAAACCCAATACGGTTCATTAAAACCCAATATTCATTAAATCCCAATACGATCCATCAAAACCCAATACGTTCCACTAAAGACCAATACATTACATTAAAACCCAATACGGTTCACGAAAGCCCGATACGGTTCATTCAAGACCAATACGATCAATTAAAGCCCAATAAGATCCATTAAAGCCCAATACAATCCATTAAAGTTCAATACGATATATTAAAGCCTAATAGAACCGTTAAAGCCCAATACGATCCATCAAATCCCAACTAACATTCATTAAAGCCCAATATAACTGTTAAAATACAATACGATCCATTAAAGCTCAATAGAACCGTTAAATCCCATTAACATCCGTTAAAGTTCAATACGATCCATTATTTAAAGAAAAGTTTGAAAAATGAGAAAAAAATATTATTCCGCCGGAAATTGTTATTTCTTTTTTTTATAAAGAAAATATTTAATTATTCGCCGAAAATTGGTAAAAAAAATTTAGAAATCCGCCGGAAATTGTAATTTTTTTTAATATTTAATTATCCGCCGGAAATGGTTAAATAAATTTTTAAAAAATATTTAATTGTCCGCCGGAAATTGTTAATTCTTTTTTTTAAAAAAATATTTAATTATCCGCCGGAAATCCGCCGGTAAAGAGAGAAGATTATATGTAAATTCAAGATTAAAGTACGTACTTATGAAATCCGCCGGAAATAGGAGTCAATGATATGTTGACTTTTTTGGTGTCCGCCGGTAAATTAGCGGCGGATTCCGTCCGTCGAAAATGGCGCCGGAAATGACCAGTTTTCTAGCAGTGTTGGAGATAGAGACCTCCTTATGATTGTTTTTGGTAATGTATTTGAGTTTTCTTATTCTTTTTTTTTTTCAAGAACAAATTAGGGTTTTTTAATCAATATTTCATACTTTTGGATTTTAAGGATCGTAAGCCATTTTATGACCTATGCCTCTTGGTTTAATCAATATTTCATAACCCCGGCTATTTGTTCGGCATAAAACGTATATGTGGACGTTCTTGTGTTTGATTTTTGCTATGACAATTATACATATTATATTAATATGGGAGTTTTTAGTTTTGTATTAAAAAAATAATAAAATAGATTTTTGATTCTAGATTATTCACATAATCCAAGTTAAATTGTTAGGAGACTGAAAATTCTGAATAAAATCATATTATATGTTAGGTTTTCTTTGACTTTTTAATTTGTAATTGCGATAATACTGTGTTTTTTGAATTAAATTTTGCTAACTTTTTCCTATCATCAACCATGTCTAACTTAATTTATGTATCAATCCATTTGTATTTAAACCCTTTAGTGATTTACGAAAACGTGAGAACAATCTATTAATCTCATATTGTGATAAAAATTAAAATTAAAAGATTTTTTAAATTAAAATTAAAATTTAAAAAGTTTAAAAAAAATTGAGATTCAAAAAGGTAATAATGGAAATCAATATCATAAAATCTTAAACACGATCACATGATCATCCTCAAAATTATAGTGATTATCCTTATCTTTATTAGGTATCGATTAAGATTTCAAGGAGAAATCAACGAACAAAGAAGCAGTAAAGTCGCAGGAATCAAGCATCAAGCATCAAACAGTAATCGATCAAGAAGAAGCGTTTGCATGCAACAATCGAACAATAAGAAGAAGGAACACAATCACTACTAGAAAACTGGGCATTTCCGGCGGACATATTCCGCCGGAATTTTTCCGGCGGATTACCGGCGGTATTTTAAAAAGTCAACTTTTGTTGACTTCCGCCGGAAATCAGCCGGTAATCCGCCGGAAAAATTAAACCGGTTATATTTCCGGCGGATTTATTAATTAAGGGTTAATTAATCTTTAAAAAGTAATTAATATTTGGAAAAAAATGGGAAAAGATATTACCGGCGGATTACTGGCGGAATAATTCCGCCGGAAAAGTTTAAAAATTCAAAAAATTCAAGGTATCTCATTCGATTAGGATTAGTTTATCACACATTTATCACAACGAATTACTGACGAAATCAATTAAACGATTTTGTGATATGGGTGTGATAATCATGTGATATCAATATCACTCGATTTGATCAATGTTTTGATGGGTTAGGTTAGACATTGTCACAACGATTTCAGATGGTTTCGATAGATTAGGATTAGACAATCACACATTTATCACAACGAAAACGATTTGATGTGATATGGGTGTGATAATCATGTGATATGAGTGTGATAATCATGTGATATCACTATTATAACATCACTTGCGCACTCAATTTGATCATGATTTCGATTGGTTAGGGTTAGACAATCATACATTTATCATAATGATTACTCATGGTTTTGATAGGTTATCATTACACTCGATTGATCATGGTTTCGATAGGTTATAGTTACACAATCACACAATTATCACAAGGGAAGAGAAGAAAGTGGAAACGAACGTCCAGAAAAAATGGATAATTATAATTAATTAAAATAAGATAAAAATAAGATAAAAATTACTTAATTACATTATTGTCCTTATTAATTTATTTATATTTAATATAAGCTAATTTATTAATTAAAAAAGTTTGTGGTTATTGGGTTGTTCTCGCGTTCTCGTAAATTACAGAGGTTCTCGTTTGAACCTCCACCTATATATATATATATATATATATATGTGTGTGTGTGTGTGTGTGTATGTGTGTGTGTGTGTATATAGGTGGAGGTTTAAAAGAGAACACCTCCATTTTACGAGAACACGAGAATACCTTTATCACATGCGATGAAACGCATGAGAGGATCCTATGATGTGCAAACGACGTGTTCTACGACTTAGCTCGCGCCAAAGGTTGTCTGTTGTAAATCCCATTTTTTAAAAATGTACAAATAATATTATATGAGCCTTTAAATATTTTTTTAAATTAATTTGAAGTGTTAAAATATTTACGTAATAGATTAAAGACAATAATTGTAGAAATCTTAAATAAATAAATAATGAAAAAAAAAAAAAAAAAAAAAAAAAAAGAAAAGAAAAGAAAATTGTTTTGTTTTATTATTGGACAAAAAATGTAATATATCACGTCAGGAGAGGTCTAGCTGTAAATGTCAGAAACTTGAGGGGACCGAATGTCATCTTTTTCAAAGATGAGGGACCTGTTTTGCCAATGGTACATATCTGTTTGAAGAAAAGGACCCATCAGCCAAAAACTCGCGATTTAGTCCGATTTCGTCAACTAATAAGCCAAAACTCTTGCATATAAATATAGAATACCGGCTTAGGATCATTTTGGTTTAAATAGCTAGAAAAATCGTTGAGTTTTGAGAGAGAAATATGAGTTTGAAGTTCGGAATAAAAAATCTCGATTTTTCACCGATKTTGGGTGAGATTCTTAACCAAATCTCTTGATTTTTATGTCTATGACTTCGTTTTTAAGTACTCTATAAACCCCAGTAGCCTCATGTATCATATTTGTGTTTTCGTGGTTCGATTTTTATGTTTTTAAGTTTTAGTTTTAAAAACAAACTTTAAATGAGTAAATGAAACTCATTTCTTGATGAAAATTCGTGTTTTTTATGTCAAAGTGTTGGTAAAAATATTACCAAGAGTTTGGTGCAAAAAGAATGAAGAAAAATGGTCAAGAAACGAACCATTTTCAAGCTCAAAAGTCCAAAAATCGCTCAGCCATGGCTGCTTGTGCGACTGGGTCAGGCGCCGGGTCGGTCAACGGGTCGAGCGGGTCCGATGGGTCGGACCTGACCCGCGTCTGTTTACCCCTTTTAAAAATATAGGAATAAAGGCGTTGAGGTCGGGATTCAAACCCGCGACCTTAGCCTTGCGCGTTAACCAGTAAGCTAACATTAAGTTTTGTTAATCTTATGCACTGATATTATTAATATACACAAACAATTAAGTTTAAAAAATTGAATAATTTTCTTCATAATAACTTTATGAGATTTTCATCAAGTTTATTTGTATTTTGTAAAATACAAACTTTGACCCAATTTCGATTATTTATCTCATTACCAAAATAACCCTATAAATGGGAAATCGGTATTTTAGCAATACTTTGCGTATTTGCTTCCAAAATTTACCGAAATAACCATATATCTTGGGGATTAGTCTATGAGCTTTATTTTTATATTATTATTTTTATAAAATTACCAAAACGACCATATGTTTGAAAATCGGTATTTTAGCAATACTTTACGTATTTGTTTTATAAAATTTTCGAAATGATCCAATGTCTTGCGAATTAGTATCTAAGTGTACGTTATTTTAAATCTAATCCCTATGAAATTACCAAAATGACCATATAATTTGGAAATCGGTATTTTAGCAATATTTTACGTATTTGCTTTATAAAATTACCGAAATGACCCAATGTCTTGGGAATTGGTATATAAGTGTTATTTTAAATCTATTCCCTATGAAATTACCAAAATGACCCTACAACTTGGAAATCGGTATTTTAGCGATACTTTACGTATTCGCCCTATAAATTACTGAAATGACCCTATATATTGGGAATTGGTATCTATGCTTTTTTGATTATTATCCTTGTGAAATTACCAAAACGACCTCACAATTAGGGAATCGGTATTTTAACAATACTTTGAGTATTGCTTAATAAAATTACCAAAATGCCCCTATGCTTTGGGATTGGACTTTTAAGCACAGATTTAATATTCGACTTATGAAATATACCAAAAATGTTCTAAACTAGGGAAATGGTTAAAGCTATACCTTTGGTATTCGACTTCTTAAGATTTACCAAAATGTCCATAGAATTGGAAAATTGGTATTCTAAACATTATTTCGAGTATTAATTATGTTGAACTTTAAAGTTATGAAATGATCGTTATTTATATGTGTGACATATTGTCACCATTATTCACTTGCAAATCTTAAAAAAAACGTGTTGACCACAAAACATTATTTACGTTGCAAACAATTTAGTTTTATTATTTTGGTAAAATACTTATTGTTCAAGAAAATGTGAAATGTATTGCTTATTTTTATAAAATGAACGAGTAACAATTAATATTATAACGACGTCATATAATTAAATAATATTTCAAGAAAATAATTGAGAGAAACATGAGATATGATGGTATCGGGGGTTGATCAACAAAAAAATGTTAAGAAAAGTCGTGTTAAGATTGCTAAGGAATAGTAATCAATTTAATTACGATTATTTAAGATGCTTAGAAATGATATAAATTATCATGTAGGTTGCGGTTTTTGAGAGAACGATCTATCGAACGTTAACGATTTAAGGTGAGTAAATTATGCGATTTTTATGGGATATATACATGATTATTAGAAAAGTATTTTATCCATGATATTTGCATGATGTGTTTATATGCATATGATGATAACTTGATTATATTGATGTGCATGATATTTAAGTATGTACATGATATGAAAGGTGATGTTGATGAGAAAGATTATGATGACTTGATATATCAATATGATATTCAAATATGTGTATAATGTGGAAAATAACGATGATGCATATGTGATTTATGTTGTCACTTGCATGAGATGTATGTTGCATGTCACGATGAGATTTGCATTAATGAGTAAGTATTGCAAATAAATGATATGCAACTAGTATGATTCGGCAAGATTCGTCCATCGTACGGGGTGGGTTGGACATGAAAGGAGGGCTTGCAATTCCGAGGTCTTTGAGTCCTCGTCCATAGAATACGCCACATACGCAAAAAAAAAGTGACGAATCGAAGCCTCACTTGCAAGATAATAACTAAAATACACTAAAACATTGTTTATATGTGCATGTGATCATGAAACCATATTGTATTCACTAAGCTTTTAGCTTATACTATACATGTATATATCTCAGGTGTCATTTGTCAGTAGACGAGTCGAATGAAGAAAGACGAGACTTTGTTTTGAATCATGCTTGATTAGATATTTTAATTAGCATTGATTATGTTAAAGTATTTTACGCTTCCACAATTATGTAACGAGTTATGTTTAACACATTATGTATGTTTGAATTTTTAAGTTCGTATTTAGTTCATAACATAAATTATTAAGAATGACGTCATGACACTCGAACGAAAGAAAAAAATTGGGGCGTGACATCTACGTCTATGATTTAGCATAACATGTGATGGTCTTGATTGATTATAATATCATATCAATAACACCCTTATCATATGTGATAATACATGTGAGGGGCTTAGTGGTGTAAGGGCGACTTGACCCGCAACCAACATCGCATTGGAAATCGTCCGCGTCTCTGATTTAGTATCATATGTGATGAAAATAATAGTATCACATGTGATTGTCTATAGTAAAAGGGTGTACTCGCGTTCTCGTTTGAGCCCTTCCCTATATATATATATATACACACACACACATATATACATACATGCATGCATATATCGATAGGGAAGGATAAAATGCAAAACAAACCATTAGTACAAATCGTAAAAACCTCATTCAACCAATTATAATTTTCTTTTTTTTTAATTATAGGGTTTGATTAGTCATTTTTATTATGCAGTGCGTTAATTATGGACATTTATTAATTTTAGTAAACAAAAATCATCAAAATGAGAAATACATGAAACAATTTAATTTTTACATTGAAACAAAAATATATGAAAGAATTTTATCAAGAAATGAATTATTTGAAGCAATTTCATCATATTAAATAATTTCATAAATTTTTAACTAAATTAAACAATGAAATCGACGATTTTCACGGTTTATACACATGATTTGCTTTGTATTTTATCCGTCTCCGATATACATACATAACAATCTGACATTATTAATTAATTCTAGGCGTTTATCAAAACCATATAATTTAAGTTTTGTATATTTTTATATTGTCTGTGGTCAAAGCAAATCGTCTAAAATTGTATTGATGCGGAATATAAAATAAATAATTGCACGAGTCCATATTAATTTCTTTCTAAAACGGCTGGCTGGCTGACTGGCTTCCAATGTAGACATATATGCTGACTAGGGGTTGATCCTCGATCGTTTTCTCTTGCAGGCAACAACTAGTCGTCTTAAGGCTGCTACTACTACCACTACACATTTGGCATCCAATATATATATATATATATATATATATATATATATATGTGCTGCTTCTTCTTACCCTAGCTAGCTAGTTAGCTTATATACCTTCCTCCTACACAAATTATATATAGCTACTTTTATGATCATCAGATTCCAAGCGTGCATAGATTTATAAAGATCGATTGATAGGATGAAGTTTATGAGTAGTTTTCAGTGTTTGATGGGGGGGAATGGGGTGCAATTCCAAGACTCCCTGTCCTCTTCGGTGGTGTCGTCATCCCTTGTGTTACTAGATAATAATAACGATACTACTAGTTCTAAGAAGATGATGATGAAGAAGAAGAAGAAGAAGAAGAAAAAGAAGAAGCAGGAGGATAGAAAAGTAATCAAGGTGTTCAAACCAGATGGGGAGATTAATCTTTATCACAAGCCCATCAGGGTATCAGAGGTTATGACTCAAGACTTAATGGTTTGCAGATCAGATTCGTTCTACATAGGACAGAAGATCCCTCCTCTATCCCAACACGATCGCCTCCAGCCTGGTCACACCTACTTTCTTCTCCCAACTCGTCTCTTCCACTCAGTTCTCTCCTTTGTCACTATTGCATCCTTTGCCAATTCTTGTCAACATCAAGATCACATGGATGATAGTAATGCCAACATAATGAAGATGAAGGCTGCATTTCTCAAGAAGGCTGCTGCAAGCTCATGCTCACCCTTTGATATCCAAAAAACCTCATCAGGGACTCTCAGGATTCGGGTATCAGAAATATTCATATCCCAGCTGATGATGGACCAACCAAATAAGGAATTGATAGATCTGGAAACGGATTTGCTGTGCACCACTCCACAGTTGCATAAAGAGTACAAGCAGCTGGTGGTTGGATCTCGAAGGGGATGGAAACCAAAGCTGGAGATGATCAAAGAGACTCCTCCTCCTATAGGCAAGAAGAGGAAGGTCAAAATGTTACTCTCTGCCTCCATCAGTCGTATGAAGAGAAAATTAAAAAAGAATAACTCATCCTCCTCAGAGTCTCAGCCCCACCAACTGATCAAGAAGAAAAAGAAGAAGACCAAGAAGAGTATGAAGAAGCCAGCGGTTTCTTCTGCTTCTATAAAATCAAACAAGTCTTCCAAGAACAAATAACCTGCATGCATGCTGATCCAGTTGATCATAAATGGAAATACATACAAACGTATGCGCAGAAACCAGATTTTTTTTTTTTCACTTTTTTCTTCTCTCCTTAATTTGTAGAAATTAGTTTTTTTTTGTTATTTTACTTTTTTTTTTTCACATTAAGTTGTAGAAAAGTTGGTGACTTGAAAATGCGTTAATGAAGATTAGATGGATTGTAAAATATAATGTTGTTCTTGTTAGTTAAAAACATTATCATCCAATGTATGAAGTTGTAGAATAAGGTTAGATATAGTTTAATGCAATTAATTAATCTTGAAATTTGGTAATATATATCCTATTTCATATAATTAATTAATTAATTTTTCCAACAAAACAAGAAAAGAAATATATAATTAAGGTGTCAAAAATTGATTTATATCAAGTGCAGATAGGTACAAGAAGACTTTGAAACTATTAAAAGATGATAAACATGCATGCAATTAATAGTTTATACCAAATGAGACACAAGGCCAAGGATGAAAGGACAAGGAAGCAGTCAAAATTAGTTGGCTTGAATAAAACCAAATTTGTATTCCTTTTGATGATGGAGACTAATACCAAATTATTTCACAAACACCAGCTTCTACGCGCATATAACATATTGCTTTTTTGGCTTTTTGCATCTGGCTGGCGTTCAAGATTGGATAGCCGGCCGTTACAAGACCAAATTACATTATTTTAATTATTCATCTTATAATCACTCCTATTTCTTTTCTTAATAGTTTAGAGAGTGAATTGTTTGTGGATTTAATCTTTGTGTTTTGCTAATTTAAAAAAACTAATCTTATGTATAATAAATCAATCTAGATTTTCAAAATAAATTGCAAAATTTAAACAAGACCATTTTTTACAATAAAATCGGAGATTATACTCAAAATTAATATCTCAACTTCATATACAAAAGTTCTAACATGCACATCCTAAGACTAGGAAAGAGGGGGAGGGGGAGCTAGGGTTTACAACCAAGTATTGTGTCATGAATGCCTCGAACTGCTTGGTCAACTTCTTCTGCCGACGATTCTCCTCTGCTTCCTGAACTAACTGATCTACTTGCGTCTTTTGTACACGCTCCAAGTCTTCTTTTTTTCTCCGTTCTCCTGCCACCTTCTCTTTCAACGCTTCTAACTGAAATTATTCAACATTTGACAAACTTAGAACAATCTTAGATGATAAATGGTTAAAAATAATATACATATATTACAATTATATGAAACATACCTCCTCATTGGGAGAACCATACGAGGACCTACTGCTACTTGCACAGGACATCCCCAAAGTGACCCCATGGACCGTCGAACATGGACGGTCCTAGTAGTATAGCCCTCATTTTGAAGTTATTCTTACGATAAGCATCATACGTAAGAACGCCCTCCCTAAACAACATCTTTAGATCGTTTATTAGCGGCCTAAGAAACACATCTGAATTTTGACGTGGGCTTTTTCTACCAGGAATGACCAATGCAATAAAATAAATATTTTCAAATTAAATCAAGCCTAATCATAACTTGGTCTCTAGAATTTTTAAAGATGGATCAGGCTTCGATAATCAAAGACAATTGATTATATTCAAAAGTTGAAAGATCAAGAGAGAACCATTCAAGCGGAACTAATAGAGCTTGAGTCTTGAAAATTAGAGATGGAAGATTTGGATTTCTGTCAAGAGACGACATTTTGTCGATGGAAAGATCAAAGAAGAAAAAACTTGAACAAGACTTCGATTCAAGTTGATCAAAACCATATCCAATCCAAGTTATGCTGTTAGGATGAGGTGACCAACCCGTTATGATAAGTGATAAGTGTTATTTTATTAACCTTATTACAAATAACACTTATCACATCATTTTATTAACCATTTTCCTTTGTTTTATTTGTCCAATTTCAGTCTTTATATTTAAGTCATTTACATTTCAGTCTTTACATTTCAGTTCTTTACATTTCAGTCTTTTACATTTCTGTCTTTATTTTACTGCAATTTACATTTCTGTCATTTAATTTCCAGTACTTTACTTTCAGTCATTTAATTTCCAATACTTTAAATTCCAGTATTTCCATTTCCTGTAATTTACTTTCTGTAATTTACTTTGTGTAATTTTTTTGTGTAATTTTTTAATTCAATTTTTTTATAATTTAATTTATGTACAATAACGAAGTAATTTATATTTAGAATAATATAATTTTTTTATAAAGATAATAATTATTTATTTTGTTGGAACTCGATAATTATTCTAATTATATTTTAGATTGTTTATATTTTAAAATGAGATGTTCATTCTCTATTTGATTATGTTTATCCA